>NW_008824936.1:19879-61618 GCF_000699105.1 Pygoscelis adeliae | reverse complement strand
TTGCATTCTAGCTGGGCTTTTGCCTTTCTCATTTCCTCTCTGCACGACCTAACGAGATCCCTGTACTCTTCTTGAGTCGCCTGCCCCTTCTTCCACAACTGGTAAACTCTCCTTTTTTTTCCTGAGTGCCAGCAAAAGCTCCCCATTCAGCCAGGCCGGTCGTCTTCCTTGCCCGTTCTCCTTACGGCATACGGGGACAGCCTGCTCCTGCACCTTTAAGACTTCCTTCTTGAAGAATGTCCAGCCTTCCTGGACCCCTTTGCCCTTCAGGACTGTCTCCCAGTGTGATGATGTTATGATGCGTCATGCTACACATCTCTGCTGGAATTTCTTTGTGTTAAAAAACACATTATTTACTTGCCCTTTCATAAGACTAGTATGCGTTCCAGTCTATACTGTGGCACTACATGTGCAAATAATTTAATATGCAAATATAGTATTGGCTAAACAGTTCACCTTTTCACTTCAGATCAGTGACATTATTGCATAAATCATTAAAAACAAAACCTTATCATCCAGATCAGAACAGTCAAATAAATGCTTGCAAGTATATATAGATACACATACACATGTGTATAGTGAATGAAATATTTTACAAGAATGGAACTATTTTTAACCAACTATTTTTGTAAAAACTCTAAGCATAACGATATTTATGTGGTTAAATAAAGACATACCTCTCAGGCACACTATTGTCCTAAGCCAGCTCCTAGCCAGAGACCTCAAGCTGTATCTAACACAGTACTGTATCCAAGCTAATGAGCCCACTGAGTGCTTGCAGTTAAGGGCAGGCTACTTTGCAGCATGGTCAGACTGAACTTGTTTTATTTCCTGGAAATAATTTTGTAGGCACTCTTTAAGAGTGAAGATGCTATGCTCAAAACGAGTGCCACACACTGGCATGTAATTGAACTTAATCTCCCCAAAATACCAAAGAATACCCACAGGTTAATCTGGTGTAAACAGCCATGCTCTACTGAAATCAAGAAACTGGAACAGTGACACAGATTTTTCATTAAAAGGGTCATCAGATGAAAACAACAAAAGATGGAAAATAATAGATTTTCCAAAGCGCAAATATAATGGAGTAAATCAGTTATCATCTGTCCAGAGTATAATTGTGTTAGGAAAAACAAACTCTAAAAAATGCATAAAACTGATAAGTGTCATTGCATTAAAACATTCTGTTTATATGTAAAGACTTTACGAAGTTACAATATTCTAGTGTGTCTGTTACATACATAGACCTCACTAGGATATAGTAGGGTGCATTTTAGTTCCAAGATTGATATTTAGAGACAGGATTTGAAGAATTTTTTCCCTTTTTATCTCAAAATATTACTCTAATGAGCAGCAAGTTGGTAAAATTATTTGCAAACAACAAAAAGATACCTAATAGTCTGTACCCTTTTGTATTTAAGGCTTTTCTGTCTCCAGTTCTTCCCCTCTTCTCTTGTGATCCTTTTAGCAAGAGCTCCACTTGAAACAATTTACAGTTCAAGGTGAATACCAAGTTTCATCTCACATTATTCCAGAATCTGTAGGTTGTCCTATTCATGTTGTATGTGATTCTCTGCAATCAGCAACTGTCATACATAATGCCTCTTTAACCAACACACACATATGAAGATAAGAAAAAAATATACAATTGGACAATGCACCACAGTTCTGACATACAAGATTATGTCCTCCACCTACTGACATTACCTCTCACTAGACCAGTAATCTTCTCAAAAAAAAAAAAGCAACACCAAAAAACCCCACCAAACATGGTTAGCTTTCAAAACCAGATTCAATTGTGTGGATAACTGAACTCCTAAATTCTTCCCTGTTAAAAAAGTTTCTGTAACTTTGAACTTGTTTTTCTACACTGAAAAGCTGATGCATAGCATAGCATTAAGCTCTTCCCTTTTCTTCCTTGAAGAATAACACCATTTATTTACTTTTCTAAAAAACTTTTTTCATTGAAATTTAGTATTCCAGTCACTGCAGCTCTTTCAACCTCTAAATGTTAGGATGTATTGCTAGAAAGAAGAAATTTTCGGAGTTTTGTGATTTAAGTTGATTTGTATTAATCAATCTACATAATTCATAGGGAAAAATGTTCTTTATTATCTTCTTCACTGAGAAAAGAAATGCTTCACTAATTTTAAACACATCAATCTGAAAATGCTATCCATGTCAAATAGAATAATGACTGACATTACAGAGAGCACAATAAACTGCACAGAAAATACAATCACCCATTATTCACTGTCATGTGAATTTATACTCATGTGTGTAAATGCACACATTTTTTTGTACTGTGAAAGCTTTGAAAAGTAGAAATCTCGAGTAACTGTGATGTAGGTGAGGAGAGAGATGAACACAGATTTATAAATTCACATAGAGACAGATAAAATACTGATTTTTGCATATCATTGAAATAATTGATGCTATCATGCATTCACTGCTCACCCTTGGTCCACAGACCTAGACATCTCTTCACAGAAAGCAATCAGGTTGGTCAGGTTTGATTTATTCTTGGTAAATCCATGCTGGCCTGTTCCCACTCACTTCTTTTTCTCATTTCTGGAAATTACTTCCATGTGACTGCAATGTTACATTCTATTACTAGTATCAGTCTGTTAAGTATATCTAGCTGTCCTATTTAATTTCTGAAATCTGATCATTTCAGAAGTGCGTTCTTTCTTGAGGTTGTTATAACAGTTGTCCTTTTGCTTTTTGCTTCTTGTTATACATGGCATGGAAATGCCAGAAACAGCCTGACTGTTTTTCTCATTAAAAGTTTAAACATCTGATTGAATGGATGGATGGTGGGGAAACAAATAAACAGTAATTTTATAATATATGCAGATGTCAGCTAGGTAAGGTTTCTTGACATTATCAGCTATCTAAATGGATATTAAAAAAAAAAGTCTGTCAACATATCTGTTAAAGCACACCCCCACAACACCTTTTTGTAGTCCCTATGGAGGCTTGCTCATCTCATCCAACATTAGTAGTCACATTGTGTTACTTGATTTATTGCAACTAATTTAAGTTGAAGGTAAAAACACCAAAGGGGAGTGAAAAAAAAAAAACTGGTCACCTGGGATATGTGAAAAATAGTAGTTCTCAGAGAAGGAAACAACAACAACAACAACAAAGTAAAATAAGGTTTGTAGAGGGAAAAAAATGAAGTACTATTATGAGGTACGTTATTCACCAGCGTATACAGTTACTTTGAGGCGTTTCCTCTGCAATACCCAAGTTACATTTGCTGTTCTTAAAGTATGAGTCATTCTTCTTGTCTTGCCTCAAAATCTACCCATTTATTAATTTATACATAAAAAAAAATAATAAATACGTCGGCCAACCATTCGATTGATATGAAGGAAGATCACACCTGAAAAGACTTGACTTACTAAAGACTTGTAAATTGTTATCAGCTTTGTATTAGCTGTTACATCTCTTTTTCTATTAACACTGGTTATCACTTCTCTGTAAATATAATCTTTAATGCCTGACAACTAAGGTCTATTCAAAGAAACTTATACTCCTATTGCAGATCTCTCATGTTGCTCAAGTAAAACCTGCTATCAGGCTAAATTAATGTACATAAGTTTGAGAGAAAAGTATATCTGACCATACAAGTGGGGAACAGTTCCAGAAGGAGTCTATCTAAGGGAACTTTGAATTCAAAAATTTACATCCACCCACCTCATACTTAGCTGGAACTTTCCTCAGTTTATCAATATTTTCCCTGTATTGGGTGGCCCAGAACTGGATGCAGTATTCTAGATGTAATCCAACAACTGGTATCATAAGCAATGGCGTCTCTCAGATTAAAGGAGTGCAAGATATGTTTTTACAGTACCACAGAAGTGTTAGCAGTCAAGCACAAGTCTCACATTCAGAGACAAGCCTGCCCTTTCTCACTTATTTCCCCAAAGGACTCACAATTCATAAGTATGTCTTCTGGGTTAATTATTTCTTTTGAATAGAACACAATGCTGACACAAGCAAGTTCAGAAACATTATAGGACATTTCTGAAGATACAGTTAGCAGCCAATGTATCTACTTTTACATTTTATTTCTTCCCTGTTCTAATCTCCAAGTTCCTGGTGAGACGCAACAATAGTTTGTTACAACAGTTGTGTGTGGAATACACATCGGTTGCTCTAAATGGATATAACGCACTGCATTTCACAATTAGTACCATCTTTAATCCTATTTCGCAAGAATTTGAGCGGCTCCAAAGTGATGAAATTAGCAGGTTCCACAGATTCTATTAAAATATCTTCTCTACCCACAGGCAAAAATGAAAGTAATTCTTGCCCAACATTCTTCTTCTATATTACATTTTTCACACACATTCAAGAAAAAAATAACTTATGGCATATTCTACAAATAGCTTGACATTCAGTTTATGATGAGGCAAGTGTGGAAATCTCCAAGTTGAAAAGACTTTTTAAAGCAAATGGTTTTATCAAAGCTACTTCTATCAGAAATCCACTATTCTCAAGTATTTCAAACTAGGGTGTTAAAATACAAGACATAAAGACTTATTTAAAGACGCAAAGAAACTGCACTAACATTACACTAACACAAAATATACACATATATATATACCTGTTTCTTACAAAGAACTTTAAACTTCCCTTAAGTAATTTTTAAGAACGTTTCATGGACAAAAAGTGAAGCTGACTGGCTTGTAGTTCCCTCCATCATCATTTTCCTTTTTGAAAAATGAGTCCGACATTTGCCTTTTCGCAGTCATTGGGCATTCCCTCAATCTGTACACCATTTTAAAAGTACAGAGATCTCCGACTTGATCAACTTCCACTGCTGATTGTTCCTCTGTTTGAACTCTGTCTAGGCACAAGTTTGGGAGATCTTAGAGTGAATATAGAGGCAAAGAAGGCACTAAATGCCTCTACCTTATCTGCATCCTCTACATCACTAAATGACTGGCCCATTTCATCATGGACCCACATTTTCTTTTATTCTTTTACTGCTTATGTAGCAGTAGATGGTCTTCTTATTGCCTGCAACATCCCTTGCCATTTCAATTCTAACTGAGCTTTGGCTTTTCTGACACCATCTCTGCAGGGCCAGGCAATGTTTCTAAGTTCCCTCTTTGCAGCCTGTCCTCATTTGAATCTCCAGTATATGTCTTTTATGTACTGGAGCTTGGTCATGAGCTTCCTGGTCAGCCAAGCTAGCCTCCTGATATATATATGTGTATTTTTCTAAATATTAGGATGAACCATTCTTATACTTGAAGGCGTGCTAAGTACGCATGGGAAGTCTCAAGGAAAAAAAAAGGCAGTATAGACATTACCCAAATTTATCATCTTACAATTCCTTTTTAATATACATGTTTCACCACTTCAGGGCTAAGATAAATTTTACATAAAATGTAAGCTTTTCCTCTATTTTTTTCTGAAACTTACTGCAAACTTAAAACTAGACTTCAGATTTCACCAGGTATAACCCTGTATGTCCTATAGTGTTTTCAGACCTGAATCCAACATCTATGAAACTCACTGAACTTCACTGACTTCATAAAATGTCAGAGGGGAAGCATTAGTGATGAATAAATAATAAAAATATTTAAAGCATGTAAAATATTAGAAATTAAAAATTAAATCATAGGAAAGACATTGGAAGATATCTACACATTATTTAGTTCAAATAATTACGTTATTATTCTGATTTATAACAAGAAAAATTATATACTAGTTGTATCATTCCCTAAGACAAAATATCTTAAAGCGTAAGATTTTTAACGGTGATAATATATACACAAATACTGTTTAGGGAGCTAATCAGAGAGAAATAAAGAAGAATAAATAATAATTAATTTTTTTTAATCCTGGCCTTTAACATATTCGGTTCATCTAAGACTTGGTTTAAAAAAAAATTCTTACAAGTGTCACCAGAAATACTGAGAATGATCAATCCCTCTGTGCTATCAATACTCCAAGGATAATCTTCATCAAGAAAATCCTTGAAATCTTTTTTTTTTTGCTATCAGTTGTCCGTAATTATTCAATTTCTACATGTTCCAAATCCTTTGGATCACGCAGCAGTCAATCAAGTGAACACATCTTTTCCAGTGCTTCAATTAGTAAGCCTGTATTTTATATCAGCTTCTTAGCAACAGGCAATTAGACATTTAACTTTGTCTAGGATCATATCTTAAAATCAAGACTAAAGTTCAATATTGTCAGCATCTGATCTTATTCAGTTTTTCCTTTAACAGACCCAAGTTAATGGACCATGGGTGAAGTGTTATTTATTGACTTGCTTTCTAAAACTCCAGAACTGACACAAAAATACTAGTTGTAATTTCTTCTATACCTTTTCCAAGTATTTTTTTTAGTGCTTTTTGATATTGTCTATTTGATAGAATGATGGTTTTGCTTAGTGAAACAGTAGTCACAGAATCCAGCTTTCTCAAAATTGCAAATATATTTTATTTACCCTTTTTGGCTCTTTGATTTAAACAGAACTTGCAGACAAGCAGCAGCAACACATCTGGTCATTTTCTTTAAAATAATCAGTTATTTTGACTACTACCCCTAGAAGATATTTGTGAATATTCAATTTAAAAAAATATAGTTAGTTGTTGAGTTCATCCTTCATTACAGAGCTCTTTGAATAGCTATTCAGATAAATGAATAGATGCATAGCTATCTACCTTTTGTATCTTCGTATAGAAAGTCTATTATCCAGAATTCACATTTCATAGTGCTTTAAGTTCAATTGATTTAGAAACAGAAACGCTGTAATATAACTCATGACATACCCAGTTTAATTAATAATTAGTTAATATTCAGAAGTACTGGTCACCAAATCCTACACACCATTAAAGCAGTTGCAATTATAAATATAAGCCATCTTATTCAGGGCCTTAAAAAGTAAAAAAAAAAATCTGTATTTCTGATGGACTGATGACAGACTAGATAGTAAAAAAAAAAAAATTAGATTAAAAATTCTTCTAATCATTAGGTATCTTACAAAGTATCTCTAAAAAGAAAATAGAGCTACATTTGTTAAATATGGTAGTGCAATGAACTCTACTCTTGAGAGCTCACCTATGTATGATCTTCTCAATTAAAGAGGAAGGACTGCTGTGCATGGCTGGGAAGGTGACATACATCTAGAGGAAAATATATATAAATATAATTTTGCCTTGGTCACTTCACACAGCTCAAGCTGTTATGCCAATTATACTACATGATCTTATAAGTCAATATTAAGAGTGTTTGGACACAATTCAGGTCTATACTTTTTCTGGACATGATAATAATTCATAAGGCTATCGACTCAAGCTCCTTAACAAGGAGTCCTTAGGAGCATAATTGATGTTAACAACAAGCTGCTCAGAAATATTTCTACCTCCTTTATGCTACTAACCACCTTCAATTCCCAGCTCACAGCTCTTCCACAAGACAGCAACTACTACTTGCCTCTGCACATCCTAGGAAATGGGGGAACTGAAGCAAGTCTGTCATATCTGAAATTCAAACCTATAGGTAATTGACTCTTAGTTTACAGACATTTCACTACTATATAATGCAAATGAAGGGAAGGAATGGAGACAAAGAAAGAAAGAGCTAGAGAGATAAATTACATTTATAAAGAACATCTAATGCCTCCCCAATTCAGATTATAATCAGCTGGCATGGAAACAAAACTAAAATTCACACTGAAACAGACTTTGGAAATGAGAGTTAACTTATTTATTTGAGTCTAAAAAGTTAAAAGCAAATCTTCCACATTTCTAATTACTTCAGCACTTAAAAAAATAACCGCACACACACACAAGCCTACAACCAATTGTTTCCACAGCTCATAAAACAGACACCACATCTCAACTGTGCCAGAGTCACAAAGCAAATGTATAGTTACCTCAGGTCCCCAAGCTCTCCTTTGAACTCAGATGTATCAGGGGAACCTAGTTAAGTTATCTGTTCATATACAGAATCATAGAATCATAGAATGGTTTGGGTTGGAAGGGACCTTAAAGATCATCTAGTTCCAACCTCTTCACAGGGAACAAGAAATACAATTTCCCAAATCAAAACTGCTTCACATATAAATCTCTAGGTCAAATTTGATTAAACATTTTAAGGTGCTATTAAAAAAGAGAGAAAGAGGCAGAGCAACAGAGAATGACAGATGCAGAGTAAGAGAACAAGTTAGAGACAGAGAGAGATGGAGGCAGAGGGGCAACAGGGAGGCAACAGAGAGAGAAAGACAGCCCAAGAGACAGGTGACTAAAAAAAGACTACATATGCTTCAGTGATGGGCACACAAGCCTCAGGCAGCACTGGGACTGCAGCCACACATACGCACCCTTGTCACATGCAGTTAATCGTTGGTGCCAAGGAAATTGTTGAAAAACAAAAGCCCAGATAAGTTAGGGCAGTCTTTAAACCAGGGAACAAGGAGACTGCTTCTTATTTGCACCTCTTTACAGAATATGATCTACCTGCAGACCCTTGCTTCATTTTCCTCAAGTTTTCTCAACTCAAGGCAAAGGGAAAAGATTTATACTTGAAGTTATCTTGTGATCATAAAGGGAACAAGCTGTGCTCAGAAAAAAAGAGAAAAAGAATTTCATTTCCCTGAAAATGTCAGTACATACCATCTGAAAGGCCAAGTCATTCACCATGGAAGTTATTGCACCATGGAAGGTATTGCTCTCTGGATGAATCATTTCTTTAAACAATTACCTCTGCTAAAAGCAACAATGCAATTAGTAAAGCTGGACTTGAATACTAGAATGAACTCTGATAGCAAATGATCCTTACATTAGGAGTAATTTCTGAAAATATTCTAGAGTTTTCACTTTCTAGAAGGCTCAAGTGGATTGAACAGAGTCCAACTGGACATCCCTGCTAGTGTCAGGACAAGATGAATGCTCTTCAAAGTAGAAAAAGAAATAGAGTCTTTAAGCATTTGGTGAGCACTTCAGAGAAATAACATATACAGACAACAGCACCCAACAACGTACCCAATAGGTAAGGCCAGACAAAGCAATTGCTATAGATGTTAGGACAATAACAGCATCCTTTCTAAAGAGATTCATTCAACTTCCCCTCCCCCATTCCCACCTCTTTAGGGCTTGTTTTCTACCAGAGTGTAGCAGGATGATCCTGTCTTTGGTAGACATAATTACTGTGCTCCTTAATCAAACTGTTAGCAAGTCTAAGTACGAAAGTTGCTAAAACAAGTAAGAAGGCATGACAAACTACTTGCTAAAAAAGGAGCTTAATGTCTTTAAAAAATGTAATTAAGGCAACATGAGGGGAGGCCTCTCCATGTAGTCACATTTGTCTGTTGCTCAAACATGCTAATTTTCAGCTTCCTTAAAATGCAAGAACTAATTTGGTGAATTATGCTATTGCAAGGACTAGACCAGGGATGGATAATTACTCCATGGTGCGTGTGGTTGTTGTGAGATAATTATAGCTCCTCTCTTGTGCAATATGATGAAACAATGTGCTTCAATTTCTCCCTGAAGAGAACAGCCTAAGATATATGCTCTGATGCTGCAAATCTCAACCAGGTCATTACTCATTAAACACCTTAAGTACCATCAGTCCTCCTTGAGGAGAAAATGCATACAGCTAACACAAGGAAATACTTACCATTAGATTTGTTCTGTGCAGAGAAGGAATTGACAGTTTAACAAAAAGGGCTAGCATTACTGTATATACTTGCTAGTGTCCTGAAACTCCCTCAGAGTATCCCAGCAAGAATTAGATTTAACAAAGATGGGGAATCAAAATACCTTGTTCAAGAAAATTAATTTATGGCCATTCTTTACTGGTTCCCTTCCATTTTCTGTGTCCTCACTGTTACGCTGAAGGCACTATTTCCTAGGTTTTCTTTCCAAAGACACTTCCTTGCTTTTAAAGTGCACAACCTCTACAGTTCACATTTGTAAAAAATTGCAAAGGACAATCATCAAAGTCTTTACATAGACAAAATTGTTTTTAAAATATGTATAGCAAAATGAAAGTAATATAAAAGAAAACAGGGGTATCCTTAAATCAGTAAGCTGATACTTAATTCACAGACATAAAGTCAAAATTCTTTATGAACAATAAATTTGTACTTTATTGACTAAGATATCTTTGGTCAGAATCACATATTTTATTGTTTTTTCTCCCTGAACAGATAAGTATTTTAAACTTGTACAGGAACTTGATGTATAGCAGGTATTTTGTTTTGGTTTGGGTTTTTTCATGATCAAACACAGCTGCCAGTAAAATTCAAATTTGTGCAAGTTTAGACACAATATTACAATAACAATAGTAAATAATAAAAAACAATATTCAGATAACTGTCTTGATCTTCATCTTTAATTGTTCGCACCCAGTTAATAACGACCTAAATTTGTGACAGTGCTTTGTCACCCATACATCTGCTGCATCAAATGTTTTAAAATAAACATTTCAAGTTACCCAGCCTTCAGTTGACAAATCTGCTGGTTTCCACAAGTGTGTGACAAACTGGAAAGTTTGTCTTTTCTCAGAAGATCAAAAGTGGGACATAAATTTAGCCTTTTCATCTCAACTGTTCTGTTGCATACAGGGATAATAGATTCCCCTGTTATGTTAGTGAAAACAAGGGCCAGGGGCTGCTGTCCGAGATTTCTGCCCAGCTGAGGGGGTGATCAAATTCTGACGAGCCTTCTCTTACTGGTTCAGTGGGGCAATCTCTGGGCAGCAGATAATGAACCTCTGCCAGCACCACCTGTCAGAAAGTGAACAACTCTCAGTACAGGATAAGAGCAAAGGATCGATTTGAAAATAAATGTTTTTTTTTTTTAAAGAAAGACACAGGAAGATAAGAAATGTTAGTTGTAGATGCTATTTTCTTAGAAAATATTACCGAGATGCAATAGGAGAGAGGAAAATAGGGGAAAATTCAAAAGCATGTTGTTTCTCCCACAGAGCTGAAACTTGGTTTTATATCATTGTTCATTTAATGTGCTCCTTTTGCAAAACATATATGTTCAAAAAATTAACCTTAGCAAATTATATGGTAGGTAATGGGTAAACTGAAATTTCCATCAATCTGATGTTCTGTAGCCAGTGGAATATTAAAAAAGGTCGGTTTGGGATCTCAGGCAGCAAAGTCAGAGACCTATATTTGAAGTAAAATACCAAAGGAAAACAGTGAAACTGCATTCAGGCGGTTTTTTCCTCACTCCTCTCTCTCTCTGTCCAATGACTTTGCCCTTTCTTAAATGCATTTTCCCAGGGGTGCCACCATCTTAGCTAAGGGACTCAGCTGTGCCCTGTGGGGGGTCCTGGATACCAGAACCTGCTTCTGAAGGTGTGTAGTCAGGTTTTGTCCAAAGACAATGGCATGCACCAAGTATTTAAGTTAAGACTATCTGAACTACACCCTCCTCAAACTTGCCATATTGCTTTTGAAAACCTTCACAGAATTGAGCTCTTTAACAAACCAATACTTATGAGCAATATTGTCTCTGTATTATGAAACATTGTGGAGCAGCATTTTAAAACGGTTGTTTGAAAAGGTGTAATATGCATGCATACACAGACCATAAGTATGTGGTTTTGTTCAGTACTTAGAATTCACAAAACATTCTAGCTGAAAAAAAAAAATTATTTACTACATGAGCTGTGTTTGTAACCCCTGAGAACAGCTGGAATTTTGAATTATCCTGTAAAAGGTCAACAGAATTAATAATTACAGCTGTAACTATGTGTGAAAAACTGTAATTAGGCTTTTTCTAAATACTAATAAAAATAGTCTATAGAAAAGCAAACTAAAGCCTTGCTACTGGATGCAGCAATAAATTTTTTGGAAAGCATGTCTAAAAACCAGTCACATCCCATAGTTTTCTATGGATCCACATTAATTTTCTGTTCTTCAGTGCTCTATTATTCGGTGTGTGAATTGGTATATAAATGGAAAGTTCGTTATGTGTACTTTATAGTATACTGTTCATCTTTTCTCTCTTAGCTATTATTAAAGATCAATAATTTTCAGACAAGGCAAGCAGAATGACAAAGAAGAGTCAAAACACTGACAACATGACTTATCCTTCAGACCCGAGATCACTTCAGAACCTCTCTCAAGATGTTAGGCTTCCTGCTCACTGAAGACAGAAAATAATTTTAGCCTACTGAACAGTCAGGAACCCCATGTAATTGTCAAAGGGTTTAAAAATATCCTCAGCCATTTTTAGTCAGAGTTCAAAAGCAGAAAATCTAAAGTAATCCCTTTGAAATTACAAATATACCCTCCAATCTGTCCATAGCCTGCTCCCACATTCCTTCAAGGCTCTCTCTTAAGGTGACTCAGAGTGCTATTGTCCAGTCCAACTGGCTCCACAGCCAAGCTGATTTATGAGCCCCTCTCCTGGACCTTTCAGGATGTTTTAGATCTAACATTAAATCTCCCTTGAAATGCTTAACTGCCTGTAACTAGTTATGTAAAGAAAGCCCTAAAATTTTTTCAGGTGTTTTCAAACAACCCAGAGACCAAGTCCTTTATTAATCCTCATTTCCTGACTTTCAGAAGGTAGAGTCTGGGTTTGGATTACTTTTTTCTCTCCTTTTCTAAGCAAACTTCCCTTTTCCATAACCTGTGCCCTTACCCCACATCTTGTGTTAGCTTCTATAGCTTCTACAGAAATGACAGTTCCCAGAAAGTTTCTACTTAGACTGGAAATATTCTTTTCTACCTTAAAATGCCCATAAAGGGGCAATCGCTTATGTTGGTCCTCAGAAAAACCCAAACAAACAAAGAATCCATCCCCACTATGGAGTCCTAAACTATCTGTAAGGATTCAATCAACTCCAGCTTCAGTGGGACTTATTGCTGTTCACCACTGTAGGATCTAGGAACTAGCAAAGTTTCTCAGTCAACTGCAGGATGGATCTGTTTACACTTTCACAACCACTACAGGTATCCAACAGAAGACATAGAAGGAATAATTAGTTCTCCTAGTAAGTAAAAGCAAGTTTTCCAGATTATTCCCTTTATCCGCTACTACAAATGAAGAGCAAAGGGGAAGAAAAAAAAAAAGTTGCTACAGAGAATTACAAACTTATGGTAACTGTGTCTTGCTTCTCCTTTGCCTGGTTGCCTCTAAATTCAGATGAAACCATGAGGGAACAAACACCCTTCACACATCAAAGAGGAACTAGACCTGCATATCTAGTAAAATGCTGATGTAAAGTCAAATCCACCATGGATGATAAGCCTACTTCCAGGGGGGGGCCAGGCCTCTACCAGCTCCAAAAGTAAAGGTTCCCAAACTAACATTTTGTAAACATCTGATGAGGTAAACAAGACAATAAGCAAAATTTAGATCCCTCTAAGGTGTAAGTAACAGCAGAAGGCAAAATCATAATTTGTTAAAGAAATGCTAAGGAATTTGACAGAAAAAAAAACCCATCTACGCATTGCTTCAGCTACCTTTATACAATTCTTTTTCTGTACATTATAAAAAAATATAACTACATGACCTTATCTCAGGATTTTTTACACGCTTACTCAGAGTGTTTCTGAGAAGTCATATTGAGCTAGAAGGTATTAAAAAACATAACTAAACCACAAATTCATTCTAGACATAAAGCACCAAATTCTATTCCCTCATAAAACACACTAAATCTGAATGGACTGCAACAAAAAACAGTAAGAAACTTTCCAGTTCACAGAAGATTAATCTAAATGAACATTAAGCACTGGGACAAATAAGTGTAAAACAGATTAATCAAACTTGAAATTTCCTCCAGAAAATGAAGACAAGTTCTAATAGTCTGAAGGGCACTGCCAAGAATTTTTATAAACCTATATAATGAAATGAGAAGTGGCAGCTCCTTAATAAATGTTTCTTTCATCAAGCGGTTTTGTACAGTGAGGATGCACCACAAGAGACACAGTCTAAGCTTTTTTGCTGTATTTCCTTTCCATACCTTTTCTGTAGCTTCCTTAAAAATCCGTCTGGAGACATCTATTAGCAATGTGTCTATGACTGGCTTATAAGCAATTAAAAAGTTGCCAAATTAACAGATTTTTGTATAGCAAATCTTGTTACGTTGCAACACATTTACTTCCAAAATGAAGCAAAATGGTAAGATAAAACAGCACAGCAAAGCATAATATAGTAACAAGAGATGTTAAAAAAATTACAGTGAATACTTACAAAAAATAGTCAAAGCTATGATATGTAAGTGAATGAAATTTTAATACATCATGTGTATAGCTCAGCATACCTATGCAAGTGTTTATCTTGTTCTGTGCCTCTGATACTGAGCAGATGCATGTTTTCAGCTGTAACTAAGTAGGCAGCTTGATTCTGGCACTGACTTGTAAGGTTCTGGAACTTAATCACTCCTGAGAAGGAGGAGAAAATACCATCAGCCGTCATTGGCCCACAGATAACCTCATCTGGCAAAGTCATGAATGGCTAAGTTCAACAGAAAGGAATTTATTTTTTAAACACTTGTATAGTCAGTTGGAAGTTCCACATAGGATTCATTAAACAGATAAATATCTAACAATTGGTAATTTGGAAGAGTGAACTTAATTTTCAAGATGAAGCATAGAATAGCATGTTCTCATCCAACAAAATAGGAGCAGAAACTGCAAGAATCATGTTAGGAGAGAAAGAGACAAATCAGTACTTTCACCCTATCTTTCTCCACAAGATTGGATTTTAGAAGCCACAAAACCTGACAAGCTCCAGTCAGAGCCTAGATGTTATTGAAGTAGAAAGCCACAGGGAGAGTACTGACAACCTAAATCTCCCCGCTGGAAAAAGGATTTGCTGGCAAAGTATGTTCTTGGGGTGGAGAAACAACAGCATGACACGTTTCCAAAGTAAAGTCTAACAACCTGGCTTTTCCTTGAGAGTCTGCATGACGTAGAAGAGCATGTGTGCCTTCTGGGTTAGCGTAAAGGTTTGGCGAGAGATAAAGCGCAAAGCACCAGTGGTTGTAGGGCTGCGAAGGGTCTGCCAAGGGAAGGTGAGGGTTGCCAAAAGCTTTCAGTCCTGGCCACTTTTGTGTAGGAGCCATAGATGGAGGTCTGTGTTGGACCAGGGCTCTGTCTAGGATTATGGTTACACTTAGTTTTTAGAGAGAGAAAGTGCAAAGCCCCAGTGTTTGCGGGGCTGCAAAGGGGCTGCCAAAGAAAGGTGAGGGCTGCCAAAACCTTTCAGTCCTGAGAGGTTTGTTGAGTTCCCTTTGTTGTTGGAGCCATAGCTGCAGCCCTATGTTCTCACTTCCATCTTCCATATATAATGGCAAAAGCAGATCAAGAAAAGATGGAAAAAATAGCAGCTTTGTATCCTGTGCTTATAAGAATTGGGGCTGCAATTCTGTTCACGTTACTACCGTACCATTGTAGCTACTGCAACTAAAGATAACAGTCTCAACAAGCTGCCCAGACTGCAACCCTATTAAATGAAAGTTTAAAGACTTCCATTGAACTGGGTCACCATTACCAGCAATCAGGTTTTCTCCCACAACATGTCAACATCACCTTCCTGGCTTTCAAATTCCTCAGCCATTAGAATTACAATATCTATTTTGCTTTGCCTAGACTTTTCCAATTCTGCTCCAAAGACTGGGTCTGCTCCAATCAAGTTCCACCTCATGTTTCCCTCTATTAACCTTTTTGTATTTTGCCTTTTTGGAAGGAACATTTTAGCCAAAATCTTTGAGACTGAATTTGAAGACACCGAGAACAGAAGAATAGCTCATCTGCTTATTAAGTGTCTTATCCAGATGACAAACAACAGGTGCCGAAAGTTTAGTGTTTTAGCTCAGATTAGGAGTGAGCTTTTGAAGATCTCCCAATCATCACTACTCACAACACATCAGTTTGCCTTGCAGAAAGGCCTTGAAGAGTACACACTGTAGTCCTTCTGTCTGAAGCCATACTAGAAAATGAGCTGTATTAGTGGATCTTCAGGATTTGAAACCTTAGTTTCCTCTTTGATCTTGTGTTTGCACATGAGGGCTGCCATTTGAGAAAATTCAGGCAAGATGGTCAAAGTTTCCCTCTCAAATACATAACAGAATTTTTCTTTAATTATTACTTTCCTATGAAATATTAAAGACACTATGACAGGTAAAGTTTTCCACCTAAGAAAAGTAATAGTTAGATCCAGTATTTGAATTACTCTTTTCATTATCATTAGACAGACTCAAGAACAAACAAAAAAACCACATAATGCACTATGAAGAGGAACATGTTACTTGATCGGAGGTGCTTTAACTTCTTATAAATACACTGTTCATGATAAAATATGATGGCTTATTGATTAAGACCAATTCTAGATGAAACAGAAATAATTCACAAGAAAATCAGAAAATTCAGGTAGTTTCCTGTAAACTTGCCATTTACAATATTTCTGTTTACCCTTCAATGGATGATTCAGACTGCCCGTTTTCCTAAATCCTTCAGAATATTGTACAAATATGAGGAAAAGGAGAGATGTACCAGTCACTGAAGCAATGTGCCTCTCACATACATTGAGAAGAAAAAAAGAGCTGTAATACACAATATGTTTAGGTTTTATCATTTGCTATCCCTTATGAACAATAATACATCCTTAGATCAGGCAAACATTAAAGAGACTAGCCACTTCTAAGACTGAGATGTTTCTGTTCAGATATCAAAGCTAGATTTCTTTTCCCTTCAAGTTCCAGCTCCACAGAAACCAGAGCTATTGGTTTATCTTCACTTAATGCATGATCCAATAAAACATCCCACACACAGAATTCAAATCAGGCTGGCAGGAACACCCAGAAACCATACACAGTAGTAAGAGATACTAACAGTGCAAACTCTAAATTGAAATAAGAATGGAAATAATCAAGAACTGAAATAGAAAGCAATTATTTTCTTCTTCCCCTCCTCACAGGGTAGATATAATGCCCTGAGAAGGATGCTAAATGCTTATTTCACCATTGGATTGTTTCTGCACTGTTTATGAATTTATTACATACTTTTCCGTGTTGGAAGAATAGTCTCAGAGCAACTACTCAGATCTGCAGGTACTCATTGTATGAAGGAATATGAGTCAGCTACAAGGCAGAGTCAGGAGAAGTGCCTGTTTACAAAGTCCCCTGGCAGCCAGAGAAGTTGTGCTGGAAGGGCTGGCACTGCTGCCCTGGGCTCCTCTCAGTTGCAGGTTCTGAGTCAGCTGAAAGAGCTGCAAAAAACCAGTCACTTGCTTCTCCTCCCTTCCTTTCCTATTCTTAAACATGCAAGATCCTGCAGCACCACAGCCCATTGACAGTTTGATGAGAGCAGAGAAAATGCCCTTTGTACTGATGTTGCTGTTTTGTGCAACCAGCAGACCTTCTGTAAGCAAATTTAATTTAGCTCTTCAGGTCTAAATTACAGGATGTTGGGCAAAGAATGAAGAGCAGCTCACAGGAGATTGCACTCAGACTCTCAGTATACATACTCTCTAATGATATTTAGTACAATACAATCTGATGGACTCTGACTCCTTCTTTTTATTCCATCTATTTTCTCTACAGATTAAGGGTATTGGTCAGACCTGTTACACAAGAAATTGTATTCATGATTTCCCCATGATGCTTCAAGGAAATCAAAACAACAAGGAATACTTAGTAAAAGGTCATTTTTATTACTTTAACATTAAGTGAAAAATTAGCTCACTTGTGTTCCAAAGGTAAGATGCAGCTTTCTTTAAAAGTCCTAACATGCAAGTCAGCAGTGACTCAAAGAACAAAGCCTACAAAAACTGAAATGAAGTAAGCAAGGGAATAAAGAAAAGGCTTTCAGTTCTAAAATAGTCAGCATTTTACCAAAGCCAAGGAGATAAGTTATTGAACTAAGGCCTGAAACACAACAGAAACTCTTCAGGAGAGGACACTTTTGTCCAGAAAGGGCTCTTGCAGAATGAGGGCTTTAAATTTTTCTCTTTTGCCATTATCTGTATAATTTAGGGAAATTGAATGGATTTTATATAAATAAATATTTTGGTCTGACTGCTAATGCAATGATTTTATTCTGCTTAATATATGCTGACATTTCCACAGTACAAAATATCATGACACAATATCTACCTATATGGATATTGTCAGATGCCAGCTTCATACACACTGAGACATTCTCGCCCAATTTTAGTACCCCAGCTGAAGTGGCCAGTAAGCCTTTTGGGCAAAATACACAACATCTTACAAGAAAAGAAATATTAAGTAACAGAGTGGTTCACCCGTTTTTTGTTTTCATGTTTATCCCATTTTTACTTCCCTCTCTACTGGGCACAGACATGTATTATTTATCTAGAAATCATCATTGCAGTACAGCTCTAAAGATCAGATACCTTTATTATGTTTCCAGTACAAATATTTAGAAAAGTATGCTTTTAGCGATTTCCAGTTTAAACAATTACGTGATAGGAAAGAGATACAAGTACAGATGCAGGAGTCAGTGCCTTTCTTCATAAAAAGCTAGGTGTGGGAGAGGTGGGAAATAAAGTACAAGCAATAGGTACATTTTTAAAGATTTTGGAATTAGGTATTCTTGTCCTACAAAGCTTCTCACCAATCAGTCTAAAGGGGGTAATTTTAGATGTCACAGAAGGTAAACAAGGAATCTCTGCCCTTGAGATAGGAATAAAAAACTATTCTAGAGAGTCCACCACATTAGACTCTAGTTGCACTACAGCTGGATTAAATATGTCAAGTCATGTCTGAACACACTCAGTCCATTTCTAGGCAGCATGAAAAATTGAAATGGTAACACTTAGTTCATTAATTCTTTATAAATACATAACAGATGTGATTTTAGGATATGAATGAAAAATTTCACAGAGATGACCTGTCTTATCAATCTTCCCATCACAAAGTCTTCCATAATCCTCACAGCAAGAAAATATATGTCACAGAAGACAACCATAAACTAGAGTTGCACTACAAGAAATATTACACATAAAATTCAAACTGTAATGACACTGCAGATGATCATCTGTCTGTTCCAGTTATCCAACTGTCTGGTTTTTCCTCTAAGATCTGCTAATATCAGCCAATTTGCATAAATTTTTGAAACTTAGGTAATTATTTATAGTGCTCCCTATTATTTTGTGAACTAACTATCCAGTTGTTATTTCACTTGTGGGATTTCCATGCCATTAGAAAGGAAATACAAAGTCAACAATAGATACATTCTATGTCTTCACCCCACACGTATGAAGGTTACATACATACATGACAAGGCACACTTTGCCTTTCTCCCACTGATATTTTCATTTCTTTTATACGTTATGAGTTAGAGGATAGAAGTCATTAAATTTGTATATTAAGATAATCTGCATTTCTGAATCTCCTGAAAAAGGAATAATTTTCTGAAAGATCATCTCTAAGCTCTCTGACTATCACAGTACTAACACAAAAGAAACTTTTTTTTCCCCGCTCCTGAAATGAAAATAACATCTTTAAAGCATGCACAAGCAGGTTTTGGAAAATTATGTTAGTTTTCACTTTTAGTCCCAAATACATAAATTCATATTCTGTGAGAATAACTTTTAAACTAAATAACTATTATTTTAAAGTTTACTTCTTAATAGTTCCTTCCAATTTTCCAGCGCTTGTGGAAGGAGAAGCAACATTTACTAGTCAAGATAAGGTGTACAGAAATGTTTCTTGAGATAGGAAAAGAGCATCCAGTTTCCTTGGAACTAGGTTAACTATTTTTAATTTTCTACTTTAAAAAAAAAAAAAGGCATTACAAAGTAGAAGGGAGAAAGGAGTTGAACAGTGAACTGAAGTGAGAGGTTTCAACACAAGTCTGCCTCCATTAGTGAGGGGGTGGATCTCCACTCTGGCAGCTCTACTCACTACTTCCCCTGCTACTTAAAGGCAGACACCCGGCACACACACATCCCTAAAAGACACAAAGGCAGTGGAATAACACCATGCCCAGGCCCACTCTGCCTATTCCATACAGCCAGCCAGTCTACATCTCCTGGACCTCCCAATCTGTAGTCATTTTCCATTCCTTGAAGACAGTAACAAAATGGGTGGCTGGAGGGAGAAGACAGGAACAGTTCAGCTAGTGCGAGTAATGCCGTATTACTGAGCCTGCAAGCCCCACAACATCACCCCAGTACCGTCTTCTACGGTCCACCTCCCCTCCTGCCACTGGCCCCATCCACAGCCCTTCCTCCTGCCACCACTCCAGCCCATCACCCAACACCATTCCCCTGTTTAGTCCCCCACCTCAGAGGGGCCAAACAGAGAGAGATGACTACAGCAGGATCTCAAGATGAAGGAAGAAGGATGTGGCTGCTTAGTGGGATTGGAGACAAGGAGAATAAAAGATCAAAGTACAATTGTGAGGGGGTCAGGAACCACTTCACTCTGGAGAGAGATATACTAATCACACAAGAAAATATTAGAGGTCTTATTCCAGGTGTCCTGTTGTCACATTAACTCCTTAGTTGATATACACTGCTTGTATACAGCACCAAGTGAGAAAATGTCTTTTTTTCTTTTTTTTTTTTAAATCCACCACAAAGTGAAAAGCTAACGCATACAAATCAAAGTGCATCCACCATCTTAATCATCCTCATTTTCAAACACAAAGAACAGTTAAGTAGTTGTTTTCTTGAGCTGTGCTTTTGATTGATGGACTACATGGATTAACAGTCTATTCTCTGTCTCTGGAAATAGAAATGTTTATTTTCCAGTGACTGTGGTTTCTAGCCCTCACAGCTGAAGACTTAGAGTGATGCTTGCCCCAAATCAAATGTGTCCATTTCTTCCCCTCAAATTTCTCATCCTATGGTTCTGTAAAACTTTATTATTCCTTGCCATGTTAAGGAAAGATGGTGGCAAAATATTGATAAAATTAATTATACATAGCAAGATAAATAATAAAGATTTCTCCCAAATACTGTAAGTGTTCATATGTAAGTGTTCAGTGCTTACCACAGCTTCAGAGATTTCATATAGGGCTCTTTTAAATAGTTTATTGGTTTTAGTGTCACTATCAAACATAAGGTTTAGAATTGACAGAAGGAACAGACCCCTAGCTAACACATAAACAGTCCTGTAAAAGCATCAATGCAGCGTTAACCGGTCATACCCAGTTAATAAGAGGCATGCAAAGTGCAAACACAGAGACAAATCCAAATTATTTTTCCCCTCTCTAAAACCTTTTTCTGCTACTTTAACATAGTCCACCACTCACAAAATATTATAAGTAACAAGTGTTTCTAATGAGCCAACATCTCATTTTATTTAGACCTCTAAATGTAGTCAGTAGTGACTTGAACCCTTCTAAGCTGTCACAAGTACAGCTGGTTGCATAGAAGCCAAAACTTTCATATCCCCGGTCTTCAGCTATCCTGTCCCAGCGAAAAAATTACATATTTGACCTTGAATTAGTATTCAGATAGAAGTTTCTGTTTTGGAAGAATGATTCTTTTTGGTAATTAATCCCATACAGAGCTATGACTGACATACCAACCTAATTGCACAACCATTTATACACACTACTCAGTTTTCATTTAAAAAAAAAAATTAGAAATATGGTGATAATGGACTATTTCAAGATGCAGAAGGAAAAAAAAAGAACACTTAGTTTAACTGCATTTAGAAAGCACTTTAAAGCTACATAACTTGTAAAACCCAACAATTTTGTAACATTATTGGATCTTCAATATAGGTTATAGCATAAATAATACTTGTCAGAAAGATTTCTAACTGCCTACACTTTCTTCAAAAGATTTTATTATATCAGCCTTTTAAAATTAACATTCCTATGGTTGTGGGGGCACCTAGTGGCAAACTAAACATGTTTATGTATAAAGTAGCTGATCATCAATTATCAGAAATCCGTACTCTTTTACTTTCGGAGAACTATTCTCTTACTTGCATAATAAGCACTCATCTGTGTAAGATGAATTTCAACACAAAGGAACATCAAGAAATAACAACTGAACATAACACACTGGCAATTCCACAGACTCCTCCCTCCTCTCCCCCTCCCCAGACTGAAGTGTCTACAGGAGCTGAAAAAGAGACTTTGAAAATAAAACCTCTTTTTATCCTGTATGCTCTGTCAGAGTCCATTACTCTCTGAGCAGCTTCTTAGACATTCCACACAAGAAGGGTTTAATGTTTAATTCCAAGCTTACTTATTTGAAGATATTTCATGTTACACTGGATTTTGATTTACCAGAGGGATATGACAATGTGGTGAAATCACAATACAAGCAGAACATAGCAATTCAACATACAGTCAGATCACAATACAAATATGATTTCTATTACTGGTCTTTATATGTTCACTATCATGGCACTGGCTATCCCCAGTCACCAGGGAGGAATACCTAAGTTGAATCCAGCTCAAGCCCATTGCTGTCTTCAAAGTTCATTCTGTTGGCTGTTCAGTTTTTACACTCTATTGAGCAATTTATACACTTCCTCCATGCTGGTTTGGCCAGCTCAGGAAAACATTCACATTCTTGATTAACTTTGTGTGCTGGTTTTGGCTGGGGTAGAGTTAATTTTCTCCATAGAAGCTAGTATGTGGCTATGTTTTGGATTTTTGCTGGAAACAGTGTTGATAATACAGTAATGTTTTCGTTATTGCTGAGCAGTGCTTACACAGAGTCAAGGCCTTTTCTGCTTCTCACACCACCCCACCAGCGAGTAAGCTGGGGGTGCACAAGAAGTTGGGAGGGGACACAGCTGGCCCCAGCTGACCAAAGGGATATTCCATACCATATGACGTCATGCTCAGCATATAAAGCTGGGGGAAGAAGGAGGAAAGGAGGACGTTTGGAGTGATGGCATTTGCCTTCCCAAGTAACTGTTATATGTGATGGAGCCCTGCTTTCCTGAAGATGGCTGAACACCTGCCTGCCGATGGGAAGTAGTGAATGAATTCCTTGTTTTGCTTTGCTTGGGCGCGCAGCTTTTTCTTTACCTAGTAAACTGTCTTTATCTCAACCCACGAGTTTTCTCACTTTTACTCGTGATTCTCTCCCCCCTCCCACTGAGGTGAGGGAGTGAGCAAGCAGCTGTGTGGTGCTCAGTTGCCAGCTGGGCTTAAATCACAACATTTGGGAAGAAAAATAAAATAAAATAAATCAGTTACACGACCAGTCAATCCACTCAACTGATACAACCAGCTGATCTAAAACAAAACCCACTCTTCAGTCCCCTTTGTGTTGACCTAAATTCAGCTTTCTTTCCAATAGCTGCGGTCACTCCTTGCTTTCTTTCCTGAGCTACATGAGCCTATTGACTGTGCCTACCTCCTCTGAGCAGTCTTCCACAGTGATGGGGTTGTTGATCAGTCACACCACCATCTCTTTTTCCTTGCCTCCATCAGAGAGGGACCATGCAGGGACAGATTGCCAATTATGTCAAAGCTGTGCTCAGATACAGTGAGGAGGAGACCATCTGGAAAACAGTTTCCTCTCCTTCATCCCAAGCTGTGCAACATAATATATGCAATAGTTACAAAGGTCAGGAGAAGTGTTTTTCATTTGCAAAAGTTTCCTAAAATTTAACACCTTGGCCATAACAACTAAAAAATGGATTTTCAGCATAAACTGCTTTTGGTGTTCCCCTGTGATGAAGCAATATTTTTGCCGCCTAGATGAGAGCCCATTTTGAGTATCCTAGACAATACAAAGGACCTCTGTTTGTATTTGAGATAGCTTTTACCTTCCCCCCCGGCTCTTACTGACATTAGCATAAGGTATTTTCTTCCAGCAACCAAGCACTAGTTTTCCACAGAAGTTATTCACATATTTAGATCTTATAAACTATTTCCTTATTTAAAAAATTAAACATTTTATATTAACAGCAAATGCCACTCTGTAGGTTTTATGGTTTGTTGCTTCTATTCAAACTCTACATGCAGTGTTCCAATAAGCCTCCTAAGTTGTCTTCCTTAAGGCTTTCTCCCTGATCAGTTGCCCAGATTCTTCTGCCAAATTGTTTTTCCTTTCCTTGTTTCTGCCTAAGGCCCGTATGAAGAAAAACATCCAGGGCTTCTTCAGGCAAGCAGTCTGGCTAAGCCTTCATTCAGAGCAAAATCCCAATGTTTCCCAGAGAGGCATCATATAAGGATGTTTTACTTGCTCCTCACAGAGTCCTTGGCACTAAGTTTTGGCCTGCAGATTATTTGGTGGCACATTCTGGGCATCAAAGACACTGACATCTCAATTATTAACATTTTACCAACACCTTTCCAGCTGCTTGGAAGCCTCATGCTCTAGCCATATCATTACATCACTAATTCATGAATACCAGCTTAACTAGGCTTTTGGGGTTTTGTTTTGTTTTACCTAGATATATCCAGCAGCAAATAATATGTCCACTGCATCTCCACTGGGCTGTGCAGATCCTGAACAGAGTCTTCAAGGCTGATAATACACAATGCAGCTGTTCTCTAGGGAATCAAAGAAAAAAAAAAGAAAAAAAAAGCAGATTTTTTTGTGGGAATACAGCACAGTTTTATCATGCTTAGGAACAGAAAAGACAAGATAAACTTACAGTCTAAATCTAAATACATACCTATCATATGATCAGGTACTAATATCTCCAGGGGTCAACCTCGAAAAGCCAGAGCCTTCTCCAGGACTCAATAACCACCTCCCAGCAGCCACAGAGCTCTGGCCACTCAACCTGCTCCTCACAAGCAAGAAGGAACACTCATCCTACTATCCTCAATTACCTCATGTTGCTCAGTCACCAACATCATTTTGACTAACAACTCTTATCATCTGGATCTCATCAGCTACATAGAAAGTTCACTGAACTCATTACAGAGAGCAGATAGGAATCACTTGTTCATCTTTATGTCAGGATACAGAAATTTTGTGCAACTATGTTGTTACATAGTTCTTGTGGTTAACCCAGCAGGCAGCTAAACACCACACAGCTGCTTGCTCATTCCCCCACCTCAGTGGGATGGGGGAGAGAATCACAAGAGTAAAAGTGAGAAAACTCGTGGGTTGAGATAAAGACAGTTTACTAGGTAAAGCAAAAGCTGTGCCCGCAAGCAAAGCAAAACAAGGAATTCATTCATTACTTCACATTGGCCGGCAGGTGTTCAGCCATCTCCAGGAAAGCAGGGCTCCATCACACTTAACAGTTACTTGGGAAGACAAAACACCATCACTCTGAGTGTCCCTCCCTTCCTTCCTTTTCCCCCAGCTTTAAATGCTGAGCATGACGTCATATGGTATATGACCCTTTGGTCAGCTGGGGTCAGCTGTCCCAGCTGTGTCCCCTCCCAACTTCTTGTGCACGCCCAGCCTACTCGCTGGTGGGGTGGTGTGAGAAGCAGAAAAGGCCTTGACTCTGTGTGAGCGCTGCTCAGCAGTAACTAAAACATCCCTGTGTTATCAACACTGCTTTCAGCACAAATCCAAAACACAGCCCCATACTAGCTTCTATGAAGAAAATTAACTCTATCTCAGCCAAAACCAGCACAATTGTAAGTTTATCTATCCATAAAACTGCACATTTTCACATGTCTCTCTTTAGCCTGCTTTACCGAAGAAGCCTTTTCATCAAAGAGCTAGCAGCATTTATTTATGTATAGAAAACATTGATTCTTTTGTCCAAATTATTCTATCAAAACTGTCTCTCACCATTATAATGAAGCATTGTGGAGTAGCTATAAAACAATAAGGAGTGAATATCTGAATATCTGATGTGGTCTTGCAGCTTTATCTAGATCTTTCTAGAAAAACAAACTATGCTCAAGACTGCTTAAAATCACAAAGTCAGTCTTTTCCAGCCCACATTAGGATAGCATAATTGAGTAAACCTATTAACACAAACAAACACAGAAGAGATTAGTCAGTTAGTCAACCTGATTTTCACTGCTTATACAGCTGTAAGGCAATAATTTCCATGTATAGATTAAAAAACTAAGATATGCTCAGCCAGAGAGAGACAGCCATAAATGTATAAAATACAAATATTTGTGTGAAGATTTTACTTTAGTTTATATGTATAAAGACATTGCATTGCCTCATCTGTGGCAATTAAACTCTTTTTATTGTACCACTATTGTACTGCTGAAAAGATAGTACTATTGTTAAAGTGACCTGAAAAATACTTGCGGTACAATTTAAGTATTGGAATTAAATCTTTCCCAGATTATTTGCATCAGCGGTGATATCCTTTCACAGCGGAAGAGGTGATATCCTTTCAAAGAGGCAACAGAAAAGGGAAGGATCATTTTTATCCACAATGATGCACAAGTGTGGAAAATCACAGGAAATGAAAAGTATAAAACAGATGAACAAACTTAGAAAATTTAATGACATACTACAGAAATTTCAAATGCATCCACAGGACTTCTTTCCAGTATTGCTAAAGAGTATTTTGTCATTGTTACTTTTTCATCTTTCCTTGCACATATCTAGATCTCTTTTCTCTGTTTAAGTGACATATCTCCTATATACCCCCTGTATTTTACTTATTATATGGTCTTATCATTGCAGTACAGAAAGCATACAAGACAAAGTTGACTTTCATCATCCAAAACTAGAATACCATGATTTATGAAGACCACAGAGCAAGGAGGAGTCCTATTAAGACTTGTTTTCAGCACTGAGGAGCTATTCTGGTGCATTCATTCACACGTGGATCAGGTCATGCCCTAAAATGGCCTCAAACAGATGTTAGAACTTCACAGTTTTTTCTCAAGAATACTCATCTGTATTTACTGTTAGTCCAGAAACTCCAGCTTAAGACCACCCATATCAGAACATAATAAGTACCCTCCAGGGTCAGGCAACTTGTCCGCCTAGCATAGTACTCTGTCTCATACAGTGGCAACAGGAGACATTATTTCGGTGGAGGAGACGAGCCTGAACATTTTCTTATGTCTGCTTCCTCTCTACTTTCTCAGCATCTGCAGCTACTATATTTGTAATACTAGAGGGTGCATCCTTGCCTATTCTCTTATTTTCCATTAGCAGAACTCTTTTCTATGAATCTGCTTAATTCTTTTTTGAACCTGAAGATAGCCTCTGCTTCTACAACATCCCGTGGTAGCAACATTCAGGGGCTCACTGCCTAGTGTATAAAGAATTATTTTCTTCTACCTGTTCAAATCAACCTTTTCTAGTTTCAAGTGCCCTCTAATTCTTGTATAATGGGACTTAGTGAATAACAGCTCCAAATTCAACTTCCTCCTCAGCCTTCTTTAAGCTGAGAGGTCCCAGTCTTTCCTCATTAGGCAGCTGTTCTACCCCACTGATGGTTCCAGCTGCCTTTTTCTAACTCTTCTTGTCTCCTTACAGCACTTCAATTCTGTCTTGGTCTTCATGTTCTTCTTGATGATGTCCAACATTTTGCTGACCATTGTTGTTGCTGCTGCATGTTAAGGCAATGATTTCAGATGACTGAATTCATCATTAGAGTCATTCAAAATGACTCTAAGATCTGTTTCCTGAATTGTAAACACCAATTCCAAATTTAATATTGTGTCAACCTGGATGCATTCCTTAGATGCCTTACCTTAAAGTAGTCAAAACTGAAGCTCAGCTACCACCTTTTCTCCAATCTCTCAGTTTTATAACATCCTACTTGAAGCCCTTGCCACTGGCCTGGCATTTGACTGCCCAACACAGTATCTATTGCACTTTGTGCAATAAATCTAGCAGTCTTCATTCTGCTGGGGGACTTCTACTTGCATATTGAGCTAAAAATTTATTGGGTTTTGGAATTTTGTATTAATTTAATTTCTCTTTCGAAGCAATGCTTAGGATTGCTCTTCTTTTACCCAGCTGTACACTTATTAGGCTAGCTACCAATACATCAGAAATATCCAAGCATATCAAGACAACAGGAATAGGCTGAGCTGAGGTGCTCTGCACCTTCACCAATACATACAGCGCAAACTGCCCTTTTGGTTACCTGCAAGTCATTAAGCTACTGCCCTTTATCCTCACCTGGGCATGGTAAGGCTTCATCCCTTTATAAGGGTCTTTCTAAGCCTGTTCACACCCTTTTTGCATAGCCTTGGGAGGCAGGTACACAGCAAGCCTTCAACTATTTGCCTCTAGCAAACTTGCCAACTGCTCTTCCAAAATGCAGGACTGCTACCGAAGAAACATCCTCTGCTCCCAGGAGCTAACACTCCCTGAGCTTCCCTGTCTTCCAAACGAAGGAGTACTTCCTTCTGCCCTTCCCGAGCAATGCTGCTGTGCAGACCGCCCTGTTAGCTATGTTCTCATCATCACTCAGCTACTGCTTTTTATCATCACCTGAACAAGCTTTATATTTCCCTTTAGAGGGTTCATTAACTCAGAGACATGGGAGCCTAGTTCCAGCTATCACTCATCTTACCTAAACATCTGCCAAAAAATTATCACAGTTTTGCCATTTAAATTAATTATCATTTAACCGTTAACACAATTAACAGAGATACAAGCAATCTACAGCCAGAAGACGAGCTGACATTTCAGCTTCCGTACTTTCCTTTCTGGGCTGAGTTAAACGTCACCCACAAGCAGCCTGCTCCATTTTGAAATGTCTTTCAGACTAACATGGTTCACTCTGCAGGGGTTGTCTATGTGATCTTAAAATAAGTGTTGAGAGTTTCCTCAGGGTTGATGTCAACCAAGGGCCAGCCTTCAGTCTTTCTTTTGCCTCCCTTCTCCCACCAACACAGACCTTTTCTATTCAGCAAATATCCGAAGTCCATCAGCCTATAAGTCTATGTGCCTGTGTACCACATTGACTTCTCCGTATAGCACTTTTTCCTCCTGGCACTGTGCATGCATGGAAGAGGCCAGGATCTAAGACGCAGAAAGTGAACATGCAAAGATTGAAAAGTATTATTTCAGGGAAGAAGTAGGGAATGTGAGCTAAGATCCCTTTGATTTAAGCACATTGTGGGAGGATGAGTTGAATCACAGAAAACTACTGTCAACAGTGCAACCTGGGAGCACAAAATGAAAACTCCTAACAAAAGATGCTATCCCAAGGAAGTTTTCTGTAAATGCAGACCAATGGAAGATTATGAAACTGACACAGACATGTTTTACCAAAAGAGGACTAGAAATATCAGGTTGGCCGAAGCACATATTCTTATCCAGAGGAGAAAATTCTGCAGTCAGTCATTAAAAAGGTGTGTATGTTTCTGACAGAAGAAGAACATGTTTCCAATTTCTTGCTTATAACCTGTTTCTGTCAGAAACTTAAGACACCCAGAGGGATAGTTACTGGGTTGCAAATGAAGACAAAAGGACAAGAGTTGCCTAAATTTGAAACCACCTGACATGTTCCCAGGACACATTTTATAAAATTAATGTGAAGATTTCTCCTGACTAAATCTGCCATTAAACTTTCTCACCCCACTGAAAAGGTGTAGGTTGGGAAATAATCTGCTATAAGAGAGTAAAGGTAAAATGTTAACCCCTAGGTCTTTAATTTGCTGACATTTAACTGCATCCCTACATGTTTTCCTAACTGTAGTACTGAGAACTATTCAAAATTGTATAGTTAAACTTGCATATGTGCATGCAGTATTAGAATTTATGCCATTGTGTGAAACCTATAAAGTCTAAATGGAATTATATTATTCAAAGATGTTAAAAGAGCAACACATAACCTTAACTTAAAAGTGCCTTAGGAAAAAAAGGTGTCTTATTAAGGATACTTTTTTCACTAATTTAGGTGAAGAGGGAGGCAGGAGGTGAGGAAAAATAAGTGGTGATTTTTTTCCAGTAAATATTACATTTTCAAGGAAAAGTAAACCAAGCAGTTTTCAGTTTTTAAAAATGAGTATATCTATAGATTACTTTTTGTTTTCAACTCATTTTGAAATAAAGAAATTCTCAAAGTGACATGTTTTATTTTGTTCAAAAATATCATTTCATCATGAAGCAAAACTGTGACAAGTCTTATTAACAAAGGCCTGAATCCTGCAAAGATTTATGCACATGCTTACAGTTACAACATTTGGCTATTCTCATTGACTTTGATAAACCTTTTTAATATCCAAGATTTTCTGCCTACACAGAGTATATATTTCAGAGTGTGTGTGTATAAACTTCCTCTTCTTACGTTTTTAAATTTGCTGCCTCTTTCCAACGTTGATCTTTCCAATTCTGAAGCTGGTTAAGTCTATGCTTCACCTTGTTTCTCCCCCATAAAACATTTCCAGAAGACCTTATGTAAATCAGAGAAGTAGCTGGCAAACAGAAGATAATTTCTCTAACACTGACGGTGATCTAAGACTACTAACATTAGCAATACCAGTAGGATTAAACAATGCCTTTGTGAGTAAATTCAGTAGTCTAATCATTCCGTCTCAGACCTAAAGCTGCAGCCTCCTTAGTTACTTATAAAACAAACACAAAACCAAACACAAAGATTTTTGTCCTTGCTTTTGCAGTAAACTATGAATCTAAGAAAGTTAGTTTCTGCCTTATATTTCAGATATATGTTAGCTTTCTTTAAAAAGTTGATTTCATGTAACTCATATGGCATTTGTGAGTAACAAAATAACTAGTGTGCTGATTTCCTGGGGGGGGGAGTGTGTTTTAATAATAATATCCCATTTGCCCACTTACTTAAATACACTTTGGCAAGATTCCTTTACTCAGAAAAAAAAAGAAAGAGCACAAGATACAGTAGAGTTCATAACTTATGTAAGAAGTTACAGACACTATATCTAGTACATTTTTCATTCATATAGTTTATCATTAAAGAAAGAACTGATGACCAACATTTTGTTATAACTTACTAAATTTTTCATGGTTAGGCTTTAATTCAGAACTCCTCACTATCACACAACATGTCTTATAAAACAGTCCTCTATTAGATTTCCTCTTTAGCCATTGCTGTTCTCAATTCCAGTTTTATGGTTTGTTCTCAGGTTGTACAAATGAGAGACATCATACCACATATAAGTGAAAAAAAGAACACGCAAACGTTTGGGAAAAAGCTTCAAGTTGAGACTAAAAACATGAGAGGAACTAAAATGTCATTGGATTACATTTCTATTTTTTCTAATTCTTGGTCTGACATGCAAATTCCTTATCTGTTATGCATAGTGCACAGAACTTCTTGTATGAAACATAAAATATATACAAAAGATTCTCCCTTTAAATGTACAAGATCAAGATTATAAGGGTCTAACAGTAAGAACATTAACACTTTTTAAAGACTCTTCCTTACTAAAGTTCCATTTAAAGACTTTTCACCACTTCCATATTGAGAAGCCTACCTTTGAAAAGTTTTTAATTGGTCAATACAAAAGCACAAGTAGTTGAAAATAAAAATAGTTATTACAGTATAGCACATCTTGTATTCTTTGCTACTTGAGGTATAATTTTGTAGCTTATCTTCTCATTTTCCAAATATCTTCTACATAACAATAATAGCACTTCCCTAAAGATCCACAGAAATGGTTGAATTTATCTTCTCCTTAGGTAAAGACATTTCCTTCTTTTTTATTTTTATATTATATTTTGTTTCATTCAGGCTGATTGATTTCTGGTGCACGTCTTCTTCTTTTGAGACAGAAGGGATATTGTAACCGTGTCATTTGTGCCAGTGAAAACTTTTTAAGAGGGGGAGGTCTGTTCATTAGCCATTTGTTTTATTAACATTCTTTGTGGGTTATTTATAGATGAGGAAATTGTCAGACAGAATCATGGACCTTATTGCAACTATTGTCAGCCACTGCAATGGATCTCATGACAGTATCAGTTAAAAAATTTTTTAGGAACTTGCACAGCTGCAGTGAGTCAGTTGAGCTCAGGTTACAACATGATAATAACTAGACGTTAAATTTAATCACTAACCCCACACGCACACTGTGGGATCTGAGCATAAAACTACAACTGATTGAGAACAGATGAAATTCGCTGGCTGACTCCATCAAGATGAGCAGAGTCATAGTAGCAGTAGTTACAGTCATACCAGTAGTTCTTAAGAGCTTTGATTTATAGATGTCTAATTGTTTTCTGTGGATGTGAAGGCTTAAGTATAACAAATTGAAACCAACTGACAGTTGCCTTGCTCTATAAGTTGCCCAATATGCTTTGAACATGGTCTTTGATCCCAGTTAGAAAGCACTACTAGTGCCTAGACAGGAAGACATCCAAAAACCTCATTGTTACTTTCTCAGTGCCATAGTTTGGACACCCAGGATATGCTAAAGACACTTAACTTCTAAGAAGGTATGATTACAGCTAACATCTGCAGGGAAGAGGCAAGAGTCCTAGTTCTTCATTTGCTGGATGAAAAGTTGAAATGGTGTAAATTTTTAATTTTTTTAATAGTAAATTATTATATCTCATTTTTTCAAATTGTATTGCAATGACTTGGTGATATAGAAAATCATTTGGCTTCTGCATTCAGGCTTATAACTGTCTATTTTATCTGGAGTATTATAACCACACAGAAATTATAAGAGAATAAAGGAGGTGGGGACAGAGGAGGTTTGTTTTCTTTTTATTTATTTCAGTAGCATTTGACAATTCACTGGGCTGGTTTTTTATGTACTAGACTTTGCAGACCATGTCAAGGCAGCTTGCAGACAACTCATTTTTTATTTAGGAAATGTATGCTTAATGGCTTTAGTGTCTGAAGTTTCATCTGAATCAAATTTTGTGTAGTGCCAGTTTTGGTTTCATTTCATTTGGAATCTGGCAGAAAAGAAGTCACAGAGGGGAAAACAACAAAACCCTACGTTCCTTGTTTATGTCCTTTCCCCCAGCCGCAACTGAGGCAGATTATGAATTAATTATGAGTCCATATGAAGCCAATACCTTGGTGACTGAGGTTTTTATGTGTTTTGATGTTTTATTACAATATTATACTCAGTGATTGTATTTCCCTTGTTTTTGCTTACATTCAGAGTTGCAAAGATGTATGTGCTTGTGTTTCTCAGGGTATTTTTAAACAGATGAGTTATCTGAATATAGTTAATTTTAGTGCTAAATATGTTCATTTGGTACATATTCAAGTAGTTGCTCTGAAAAAAAAAAAAAAATTAATACCAAAGGGGAATGCTGAATAGCTTATTTAGGTCTAAGAATTGCTATTCCCCTGCAGGTCCAAATGAGCTATGGGAATTAATACTTCCTTCATCTCTGGAAATAAATACAGACCTGTGACATTAATTATGGATGTGTCTTTATGGAAAGTATGGATCAAAAGAGAGTATATACAAATAATTATACAGCAAATGTATTCAGTACTGTCCCAGAAACAAATGTGAATCACATTGTAACCTCACAAAAGAGCAGTAAATAATTAGAAAGTTACTGTTAAAAAGGAACATGAATCATTGAATAAATGATCACAGTGCTGCAATGTTTGTTACAATACAGTCAAATATCAGAGACCTGTGTCCAAGAACTGAGATGCAGTTCACATCCTTAGGATACAAGTCTATTGACTCAGAGGGTTTCAACAATCCTGTAAGTAATTGTCTCACGACTCTTCAAAACATCTTCTAAAAGAGGTAACAATAACGTTAAAAGATCTAAAACAGGAATATTGAGTTTATGCGGGAAGTGAAGTCATGTCTCTGCAACATCAGACACTGCTCGGATTGTCTACCATGTCTCACACAATCAGTTCCTGCTACGTGGACACTGATACCGCAACTCTCTGCATAGGGGTTCAGCTGATACAGCACAGCTATGTGGCCAAGGCTCAGATCTGCTAAGAACATTGTTGCTAAGCTGAAAGAACGTTAGTAAGCTAAAGCCATTCCAGATAATAAAAGTAAAAACAGAGTGTAGTTGTTGAGATACTGAGTGGCTCAAGTATTCAGGAGGAAAAATACTGACATGAAAGGACATAAAGCTTTTAAGCTGTGTATATCCTGTTTTCATTGTGCATAGTAAAAGACCTCAAACAAAAGTGATCTAGTGAGCTGAATTACAGATAGCATCCTACCGCAAGCAGTGTAGGACTTCAAGCCTTAACAAGTCTTTGGGTTTGATGTAAGCCAGCAGTGTAAAATTTGATAGCCTGTCATACTGAGGATGTAAGACTACATGATTTAGACATCCTTTTTGAGCTTAGCTTCATGAATTTAAGTCTCTGTCAAGGAAAGGATAGCTTTGAGTTTTAAACAGAAGCAGTAATAACATTAGAATGCCTCGATGCTAACAGTAGCATCTTGCCCAGGCTGGCAAGGACCTTGTAAGCAGAGGACCCAGAGTAGCTTTGTGAATAGCTGCCATGACAATACAGGATTGTGCTTGACAGTGGTATGAAAGAAAAGTACACTGTAGAAAGCCTTAACTGTCTGAAATAAAGAGGATCTTTTAGCCATGTTTAAAATATGCCTGTATATTATTTTCCAAAAGCAGAAAGAGCATGCCAGAAGATTCAGCCCACAAAGATAACAGCCTAGCCAATGCTTAGGTGGCCCCCATATGGTAGGATCAAAGATGGCAAAATATTTCACATCTTGGCCAAAAAAAAACTTTCCTTGTTGACATATTTGATTTCATCAAGAAGCTTTGAAAGTGCAAATGAGCCATCTACAAATCGCAAATCTCAAACCTTTGAATTCAAAAAGTGACTTAGAACTCAGCTAGACAAAACTTCATATGAAGGTATTTTCAGAAGTGCAAATATTGTTGAGATGAGACAGTAAGGAGCTCAGTGATTTGAGAGTAAAAATACTGACATAAAGGGTAAAAAGCTTCAAGGGGGGGGGAAGCAGAGAATAAGACAGCACCTCAACAGCATGAAGGATATAGCACATATATATATATATATATATTTTACACCAAAGAGCAGCAGAGGCTAATACCTCCCCACTTGACGGGCAGCTGTTGGCTTGGCAGACACTCCCTTCATTGGACCTGGTGAGTATATTAATACTTAGCCTCCTAGCTAATTAATCTTATCTATATCTATTGTGCGCAGTCACCAATAAGTAATTGCTGCAGAGCCTCTCTGTGACTGGTAAAAGATCCCAAAGTGGCCCAAAATGGGTGGAAAGAGAGCTCTCAGCAGAGTGTGCTGGTGTCCTGGCTATTTTTTCTCCAGCTAAGTTAACCATGAATTATTTAAAAGAAGTTGAGATAAGAAAGCCATATTTTCCATGTCCTATTATTTTAACTGTCAGGAAATAATCTGAGAGGAAGGCAGTACCACACTGTCACTACCTTCTCCTTCTACAGCAGTCATGTTTTGAAAATTCAGTGATTAGCTCTTATCAGTCCTTTCAGAATGCTGAAAAAAGTTAGGGAACTACTCTCAGGATAAGATTCCATTTTCTGAATTTCAAGCAGAATCACATCTTTTGCTGAAGAGTGGTCTGACTTCAGCACCGAAGCTCCGTGGAGGAAACGGAGATTAGATGTTGTATTTACTGTTCCTCACCAGCTCTAGGTGGCCTCCAACCAAGCTTGGGCTGTTTTTTTATTCACTTTCTGAAGTTCTAGTTCTCCCAGCTGTAACTCCCAACTGCCACTGTATAAAGATCCTCATCAGCCTTCATAATCCTCTCTGAGACCATTCCCCTACAGTTTAGAATTTTGAGTGTGTGAAATTATGGACACATGCAAGTTGTTGCAGGATTGGAGTATGGCCTAATGCATCTTTTCAGAGATAGAACAACTGATTTGTTTTGCTAATTTCAAGGACAAGCCATCAACACTAAGACAAATATATATAGTACACATTAAAATCCACATAAATAAAATCCACATAGATAAAAACGCATTGTCTTATTAAAAGTCCTTTCGCTTCAAACTTCAAAACCATGAAGGCAAAATTAAAAAAAAAAAAAAGAAAAAAAACAACCAACAAACCAACCCTCTTTATTCCATGGAAAACTTAAATATTTATTACAAATTGGTAGGATTGAATCACTTGGGGAATCAATAATTAATTAGTAGAAATGTTTCAGATCTCTTATAAATACCAAAGGATTTAATAATTACTTTACAAATCCAGATCAGCACAAGTCATGAAGGCTTTAAACATTGTGGGAGGTGGAAACAAGCTAGGAAGTTGAGAACTATAAAATTTATAAAAAGTGAATCAAATATGTTTCGATCTTATACTGCCTTGTTATGAAGGACATTAATACTATAAGCATGATGTAGCATGGATCTTCTGATGCTCACTGGAGTTAACAGCAAAGCTTTTCACAGCTTTAATGATCCAGAACCAGGCCTATAGAAAGGTCACAGTATTGATGATGTACAGTTCAGGTATCATTAATAGCACTTCAGAGCAAGTGAGCTAACTTTAGAAAGTAAACTTACTTTTGAATCTTATAAAAAACACATTAAAGGTTTCTGAAGTACTATTTTATGTGAGCAATTGAGTAAAACTCTAGAGAACTAAGTTCAAATGTAAAAAAAACCCTTCCCTCCCCAGAAGACTGAAAAAAACCCGACCATAAAGACCTCACCATGTATTCTTAAAAGCAAATTATTTCAACTGGAGTGTCAATGCTGACCATTTCTAATTATGAAAAAAACCATAAGAAAGGCATTTAAATTAGACAATATTACTTAAACCCTAGTTCTGACAGTTGTCCTGCAAGGGCAGGATATCCTTGAAGAGTCTTTTTAATGGTATGCAAAAAGTAGGAGTTTTCCTCTAAGTTCATTAAACTGCTGTATAAATACTGTGAAATCTTCTGTCATAGTTCTCAAAACCAATATTTTCATAAAGAAAAACACAACAAAAAAACATTAGCATAGAAAATCTTGTCCAAGCTTCAATGGTTTTATTAAACATAAGCACATATAAGTCCCATTACTCTCCCATTGGTAAAACACAGAGAACAAATTGCAAATAACGAAACAATTCATTGTCAAGTATGCTATTTCTTGTATAATATAGATATGAAAAAAAATCCTGTGAAGCTGTAAGAGCAGGAATTTATAATATACATTTATTTGCACCAAAACCAGAGGACAAACAGATGCTAAAGAATGAAGGCACGACTGAGATACTGAGAGAGAGTGAAGAATTCCTTGAAGGAGAGACTAACGACAAATCTAGCATCCCTCTACTTCATTCTACAACAAGAGGGTCAGTACAATAACCACAGTAAAGGTCAGCATAATTTAATTAAACAATCATTTTCCATTTATGTGTGTTGGCTTTTTTTTTTTAACTAGGAGATCTCCAGCTTATATTTAATGGAAGTTAATAGTTACATAATCCAAATGTCTTTAGACTTATAGACTGTGCTTGAACATACATTCATGTATTTCTATCATCTCAAGCTGGTGCATCTGACATTTTCTCCTCTTTCCATTTACTACTCTGTGAGTGTTTGTCAGTAACATGAACACAGTTAATTCCAACTCTTGGAACCCAAGCATGAATACAGAGGTTCATAATGTTAGCCAGGCTAAACCCAGAGCTGAACTGAAAAAGCACTTGACACCATTTATGTGGTTATCAATTAAAGACCTTTTAAAACAGGGATTTCCTATCTCAACATGAAAGAACAGATTCCACTAAAATACTTGCAGTGTTTCTTGGGCAACAGATGTTGTTAACATCTTAAATGGTTAATATTGTTAAATCTAAAATTGTAAAAATAGAAGTGTTTTAGTAAGGCTGTCATGCTAGGACTGTTTAAAAGGTGAAGAGAGAAGAGGGAGTTCTGAAGAACATATGGGGGAGAAACAAATCTGTTGTGCATTTGCCTTCCTGATTAAATACCTTATCCACTTCACCATATCCATGCTATCTAACATCATAAATCCTGCATCATTCTCAGCAGCCTTATAATTATTTAGGGAAGGATCTGTTCAGCTCATCTCTAACAGCTGCTAACCCCCCAGAAACTAATAGTTTATTCACTAATGAATCCATCCTCACTGGCAATACTCTACTCAGTATTCACCTTCACCCTTCATTAAACCCCATTTAGATATATGCTTGTATCAGTTCGTATCAAGACTATTCATATTAAGCACTTTTTCTTTTTAAAAAACTATACTTCTGGTTGAGGGGAAAAAAGCTATTTTTGGAATTCAAGAGTGTGTGTGTGTGTGTGTGTGTGTGTGTGTGTGTGTGTGTTGATACAACTGGAATAATCCATATACCATTAACTATGACTTGTGCATGTTACACATTCTGCTCACAAGTATTACGATGCAAATAAACAATAGAAGTAAAAGGATCTGTTTCTAAAGAGTAGAAGGTACCCAAAACCCAGCTCCTTTTGCAAGCCTTACAACTGAGATTTCTGCAGCACCAGGTTGCAGAACCTAGGAGGTGTTACAAAAAGCTCACATTATTTCCTCTCCTAAATGTATGCACTATATTCCTTCTAAGATTAATCTGAAGAACTTTGCAAACTCCTCTTTTCTATCATACACACTCACTCAAACGTTGGCACTTTTATATTTTAATCATCCCTTTTACTGGCCTTGAGAGAAGTTACACAGATTTTTGTCTAATCTTTGTAAATAAGAGCCTAACTGCCACCGAAACAGCACACATCAATCAGTAAGTCAACTGCCACAGGAATTTGCCAGGGAGGGCAAGAGAGAGTTTTCAGAAGGCTTTCTCTAAGGTCATCTGCTCCCAAAACAAAGATATTTAAATACAGTTATTGAGATAAAGATTATGCTACAATGACCTTAATTTGAAAGCTGTATTTGTCACTCTCTCCTCCCATTCTTCTTTCAGTTTAGGAAACAAAACTGCATTTCCATGATAACATATTTGGAAAGGCCTCTTTCTCTGGTTTTCCTCTCCCTCCTCTCTTTTCCTAAGTCCATCAGTCAAAGCCATTATCATCAGCTATCCCACAGAAGACATCAAAATCCTATGTTCCATCTCAAGTAAAACAAAACACAAGGATATAATTTTCCCTGTGTTTTCACGATACTTGCATTTTTTTCAGACATCCAACAGCATAAGCTATCAGACTTCTAAAAAGGCAGGTATTCCTCAGATAAATCATACATGGTAGTAAGTTCAGTGTTAAGTTTACCTTTGATCTGTGCATACTTAGCAAACCTGACACATCAGACATATTCAGCATGCAATAAAGAATCTCTCAGAAACTGCATAGTATATCTATCCCAGCCTATGAACACCTCCAATCAATACCACAGTCAGTAACCAAAAGGATTAAAATAGCTGGGGGAACAGAAAGGGGCTGATAACAAGTACATGATCCTGCAGTGAGATGTGCAGATACAGAAGTCTGGGAATTTATTCTAACCTGAACAGTTGAGTCTATGTGTCACTTTATTCCGTTGCCAAAAATCTCTTTATTGTCAAAAAATACCTCATTACAAAGGTATGCAATTATATGTTACTTCTTTGCTTGCAAGAGGAGAAGGCAAAAGCATTTCTCTCTCCCACATTCAGTAATTTGAATTTGCACCTAATATTTGGAATTTATCTACATTCCTTCATGCAAAAATTGCAAGGTGTTAATAAATAGTCATGTATAATTTAGATCTTATGCTGTAGTCCACCCTGTTTAGTTAAGAAGTGAATGTAATTAACTGTAGTATCTGGCATAGATTAATTCTGGATGTTTATTAGGAAGAAGAAGAAGAAAAAATAGAACTAGACTAAAGCAGCTGCATGGAAAAAATCAATCCTGGTCATAATTGCAGCATAGTACAAGATGGCTCTAACTTTGATTATTCAGGAGAGCCACAGTCTGTGGTCCACCCTAGAACACCATCAACACCAATGAAGGAGAAAAGAGCAAACTAAGAGGCCCGCTGCATCAATGCATTTAAGAGGCAGTATTCACCAGTGGAGCTCCCGGTGGAGCCCCCACATAGCATTTCTTGGTGAAAAAACCTCACTCTGTTGTAGTAAACCAAACTTCCTGGTTTACAGGAGTATGTGGGTTGTGCCTACCTGGTATAACGTGAACTAAATCCTATGCTGAATCTGTCTGTATTTCACCAAAGAGGCTGTATTGTGTTGATTACCTCTTCACTAAATAGTTTTTGTTTTCTTCACTCTGACAGACTTACACTTCTATCTTCTCTCAATCTGTATTTTACAACAGCTCAAATACAAGCATCCTACTTTTTTCTTTCCCCATAATGCACCAATGCTAACACTTCCATTTCCAGCACATCCTTCTGCCCACAGTGGGTATCATGCAATGCAAATTAAAGTCTTAATCTTCTCAAACTCTGAAGTTGAGATTATATAACGGCATTCAGATCATGAGTGATTCATTCATAGAGCGAAGGTTGGACAGAAAGTAATATAATTACAATGATTGCCTGTGAGACCTCAAGAGGCAGAACCTTGCAAGACCTGAGAGTTTAACCTCATAAAATTTATTGCAGAGTGTCACAGGAGAAGACCAGGCAAGGCCAGAGAAGACTGGCCACAGAAGAAATGTCTTTATTGTTGTTGAACTCTTTTCTTTTGGCAAAATGAAAATTATTTCTTATTTATTAAGTACTGACACAATGGTGACAGCAGACATTTATGAAAAGTTGGGTAAAGTACAATAGCACTTTTTTCTCTACTTCACCACAGAGTATCAAGGGCAGAAGACAGTGAGAAAGAATGAGACTTTGATCACTACTTAGCAGCTCAAATGAAGTGATTATAATAGCAGGATTTATTTTAATTCAAAGACGCAGAAGTATGAATAAACAGTTACCTTCCATTTTATTTTATCACTACATTCTATGATTTGTTCTAGTTTTTAATCTTCTTTCAGAAAGAAACCGGCTCCCGAAAGAAATGGCCATATAAGCTTCATATTTTTGTATTTTTGCTTCCATCTTGTGCAAAATAATATTTTTGACTGCTAAGAAACTTGTAGAACAAAAGAAGAACAAGAGTATAACAAAATATCAAAGTTCTCATAAATGCTATGAAAAAGGAGGCAGCCAACTAAAAAAAAAAAAAAATCTCCTTTGCCTAATTCTACCCCCTCTTCCCAAGTTACAATAAGTACTCAGTTATTATTAAGTATCAAAGAACCCACAGAAGTCCTCAATATCAGGATGGATTTCCAGAAAAAGTTCTTTAAAAAACCTCAAGTTGTTCATCCTTTTCTTTTGCTAACTTCTAACTTTCTAACATATAAAAGCCACTTGTAGGCTAGAAGCTGTAGTTGTAAGCATCTAGTCCAAACTCAATGGCTATAAAATAACACCTATTTGCATCAAATTCACAACATTGTTTTTCCCCCTCTCCTTGACTTGTTCTCCTACAACTCCTTCACCTGTTAGTACTTGCCTTGTACATCTCAGTCATGCAGATATTTTCATTTATTTGTTTCTTGATCTTATTTTGGACTTTTCCATTGTTCCATTTTCAATGTTTTTCTCCCTCCTTATTTAACCAAACACAGTTTCATAAACTCTGTCAGAGCAGCAAGTCTCAAATATTATTCTAACAAGAGTAGTAGGAACATAATCTAAATGGGTTAATAAACCCTTGGGTGCAAACAGGTGACACACACTAGGTAGACAGGAGTGGATTAGGGCTGATAATCACAGAGGTCACCATTAGAATGAGCACCTGCAATGTACTATGCAATAAGGATGCAGAAGAAGGATGCTCCCATTCCTTACAAACAGAAAGCTAAATGCAAAAGGCAATTCACAGTAAGAGGAGGTAGAATCATAGAATCATTAAGGTTGGAAAAGACCTCTAAGATCATCGAGTCCAACCGTCAACCCAACACTACCATGCCCACTAAACCATGTCCCTAAGCGCCACATCTACACGTCTTTTAAATACTTCCAGGGATGGTGACTCAAC
>NW_008824936.1:16409-16800 GCF_000699105.1 Pygoscelis adeliae | reverse complement strand
GTGTAAACCTCCCCATGATCAAAAAAGCCAAAATTCTGCCGATGGCACCAGCCCCTGAGCCACGTGTTGATCAGGTGTGTTTTCCTGTTCCTTTCAGTATTCTTCCCTGCCACTGTAGGGATTGAGGAAAACACTACCTGTGCTCCTGATCCTTCAACCAGTCGCCCCAGTGCCCTGAAGTCCCTTTTGATCGCTTCTGGTCTTCTCTCTGCAACCTTATCACTGCCAGCCTGTATAACCAACAGCAGGTAGTAGTCAGAAGGCCGTACCAGACCAGGGAGTTTCCTAGTAATGTCTCTGACCCGGGCCCCAGGGAGGCAGCAGACTTCCCTGTGGGACGGGTCCGGTCGGCATATTGGGCCCTCTGTTCCCCTCAGAAGGGAATCGCCTA
>NW_008824936.1:11537-16204 GCF_000699105.1 Pygoscelis adeliae | reverse complement strand
GCTCGCTGGAGGTTCCGCCATCTTCTGTAATAAGCACAGAAGCTCTGCTGCTTTTCTCACACTTCATGTCTGACCAGCTTCCCACCCACCTGCTCCTGAGGACTTTCCCTGATGCATTTTCACTGTATCCACCTGGCAGCCCAGGTGTCTGTTCATGCTTGGGAACTGTATAAAGCAGAAGTTGCCAAAGGGTCAGGTAGTACATCGTTTGAGTTATACAGTGGATTTTTTTCCCCCAAGATGAGACTTCCTCAGCTATTTTGCCTCCAACATCTCCCAAATAACTTCTGTGATTCATGCTTTGTCTCTACCTGGCTCAGACCTAGCGATTTGGTTATCTTGGTTACACTTCAATTAACATGGCTACCTTGGTTTTTTATTCCAGAAACGAGGTTAAATCTTCATCACTTCTCACTCCTCACCTGCAGAGTACTTCCATACCCCCATCCCCAGATCATGCTTGGGAGAGTGACTGTAAGCTGCTGCAGCCTTTTATGCTACCTAGATTTTTCTCTTTGTGTAATTTACAGCTCACACTGCAAAGAAAACTCTCCTAAGACCTGGACCAAAACAACTGTCCTTCCTGATGCCCCCGGGAATGGTATAGGTATTCTACATTTGTTTGTAAGTGAAAATCCTGGGGGCAGGTGAGAGGGGAGAAACTGGAGAGCAGAAAAGCACTGCTCACCTAAGGATAACAGAAGTGTCACCTTAGAGGGAAGGCACCATTTACCCTACCACTCTCATGCATCTGCAGTTAAACGCCCTTCAGCTACAAAAAAACCTATGTAAAATAAGCAATGCTTATGCACTCCCCCCCAACACAGCAGAGAGGCTGAGGAGGAGGATGCCACTTCTCATGCTTCATTAACAAGTTTATCTGCTAAACTCTGCTAAGCTATGCCTCAGCAATACTGACTGCAGGCCCTGCATTTGCCAAGGCACTGTTAATAAATTAATCAGCAGAGTGGAGTTTGCACAGGAGTCATAGAGAAGTTAATTTGATTCCTCCTCATTTTCAATATCGATCATTCCTTGGGAAAGAAAAATAAAACTAAAAATTTGATATTTCTGGAGGCCTGGTTGAGTTTTTAGTGTTAGCAGCTCATAAGACTGGGGGTTTGGGGTTTGGTTTTTTTAGTGTGTTGACCATCAATATTAGGAGATTATTCAGAGGTAACACTGTTATATCGTATTTACATCCCTTCGCAAGAGCAATATTCAGTAGGATGTGTAATGCACCTCCTTTAGGAGGAATAGTTTCTTCTGACACTTGCTTTCAATCATACTTCCAGGACATGACTGAGCAACCAATGACGAGCAGGCTCTCTTCTGGACAGTACTCCTCCAGGAAGTAATTGAAAGGTAAACTGAAAATATAACTTGTGTTGATATTGGGCTATAAACGTATGCAAGGAATCATTCCTATTTCAATGCTTTAGTAGCTGAAAAATTTCTTTTATGAGCAAGCACTGGCAAGAAGAATTGAGCAGGGAACCTGACAGAAGACAGCTGCTTAATCTGCCAGAAAAATGAATCTAGTTTAATCCGTGTTATTTGTTTTACAGCAGCAAACTGTTACGCTGCAAAAGCCCAAGAGGCTAAACTGATCTCTCAGCAGTTGCCTACCAGATGTAGAAAATCTTCATCTGTGAAATCTAGATCATTTATCCATTTAAAAGTCTTTCAATGCTGACCACTGTAATATTAAACTCTTTTTTTTTTTTGGTGGCAAAATACTTTAAAAAAAAATTTCCATGTTACAACATATTTTGCATTTTTTTTCCCCTGTGTGTTATTTGGTCTTTGTATTTGCCTGTAGGAGACAGCCTGTGTTGTTTGTTGGTGTGCTCAACTCACATCATAGTTTGCAGACAGGTGGTAGAAAGGCCAATTAAAAGCACATGACAAAAAAATAACAAAAGCCCAAAACATTGAGCATTTCCACAGCAGCCAAGAGATTAGTTTTTCAGGAAGCCTTCAGGTCCCTTAAAAACAGAACATTTAAGTAAAGGCCACAGACAGTTTTATAGGACTGGGATTAGCAATTTAAATGAAGGAAGTTATCTTGCCATGTCTCGTCCTAAGCCATAGTGCTAAGCAGTTACATATCAGATGATTTTTAGGGTAATACTGGGAAATAATTTCTTCATACATCGTACAGTCTGCAGAAAAACCTAGGCTTCTGAGTCACAATTCTTTCAGAAAACTAAGGACATGTCGCCTTCTCCTTAGTATTTGCTCCTCTGCTAACTTGCAGCTGGAGAGTGTAATTGTGAGAGCAAGGTGGGGTCACACTAATGATGAAGAGGACAGGTCCCTGTGGGGAAGACATTACCTCCCCGCCTCTCCCAGACGGCTGCTGGTGCAGTGTGCTCACAGACTCCCAGACCAAATTTCAAGCTGTGCTCCTTCAGGGGAAGCCTGATTGCAGTACCACTGCCTGCCTGCCTCGTAGGGCTCAGAAAGAAAAGATAATGATAGACACTGGGAAGAATAATATGACTTACTAATGCACCTTAAAGGGCTCTAAACTACCTTCAACCACAGAGGGGAAAAAAGGACTCGGATACTTCTCTGAACAACTCAGTAACAGTCTCTGCTCAATACATGGTATTGATCAAAAGAGCAAACAGAATGTTAGGATGCAAACAGAGAGATGTTGAAAACAATACTGAAATATATAAATATCATATAAATCAGTGAGAGAGCTTCCTCTGAACCACTGTTCGGCGCTGATCACTTCATCAAAAAAGGATGTTGCAGAAGGTTTACAGACAGACAATAAAAATGAAGAGAGGCTTGGAAAAACATTGATTACGTGGAGAATGAAATGACTGGGATAGTTCAACTTTGAGAAGTACTATTTAGGGTGCCATGAATAATGTATTCCCTAAATTGAACTTAGGGAGAGCTGGGAATTTTCTAACTGCTTCGTTCCAGTAGAAAATGTGAATTTGTCAAAACAGAAGTATTTTGTGGGAATGTATCATTTAAAAAAATTATTTCAAAGGAATCACAGCCAAGGTTTCTGCCTGTCAAGGACTTTTCTCCCATTAGAAACATGCCTTATTTCCTCCAAGTAAGCTCTCTGGGATCTCAACTTTCTGTGGCAGATCTGTGTCATGGGCCTCCTCAGACATTGGACAAGCGATTATTTAGATTCAAAACTCCAGGGCAAAGCCACTCTAGGGGCAACCAAGAATTTGAAACTCAAAATTTCTAGTGCTCTGGGAGCTTTGGATCCAATAGCACTGTGCTTGTAGAAAGGCAGGAAATCTTAAATCCCCCCAAGTTGAGTCTCTCAGGTTTTCACAAGTATGGCTTGAGCACATACCATCCTTCGTTGTTCATTTAGCATACTCGTCTTCATAAAGGAAATGAGTAGGCACACACAGACTGGAATCCAAGGTGAACTAAAGGGTGCAGGCACCGTGTCTGTCCCAAGAAGCCTTCTAAGACAGCAGTGAATCTGCACCAATAGTCCTCCGAAGCCCAAAGAGCAATTTAGTGGTAGACCTCACAGTTTAAGTCTGCTCCTGTGGCTTAGGTGCTGGGGCTGGGAGTGCATGATATCTGCAGAATCCAAATAGTTCAGGCATTTCCAATGAGAAAAGCACTGGAGGATCTCATTCATGTTTCCAATTAACACTATCCATGAGAAGAGGGTTGGAAAATGGCTACGGATACCTTGATGATAGCTTTTGCTGTCTTCATTTGCATTTACCTACCTCAAAATTGTCAGTTGCTGAGTACCCAGCTTGGGTGTAATAAGGCTATGCAGGGTGACAGCCACGATCTTGAACTGCTGCTCCTGAAAGGCTGTTGAGCAATGAAAAAGTCATGGTGCCAGTTCTTGGCAGAAGGCCTCCAATGTGCCCCTCCACATCCAAATGTCTTCCTGCATCCATTGCTGGTCATCCCCAGTGTTGCCCCACAAGCTAGATGTTGACTCATCCTCCAGACACAATCTCTGATCAACAAGGGGCAGAGCAACTACAGAGACTCTGATGATGTTATTAACCCAACTTCCTGATCTGTGAGGGTTGGGAGCAGGCCATCAAGGTGTCTTCTCAGAGGTATGCTGCAGCTGTGTGAGTAAGCCTGTCATTCCCTCACCCTTCACTGGGCCTTTGCAGTGGTCAGCAGCAATTCAGGCAGCAGGCACTGCAATGTCATCTATAAGAAAGCTGGAAATGGATGAGCAGGAACAGAATTCACACTTCATTGAGGGCAATGGTCATAGGGACAGTGATGTGCAATCATCATAGAATCATAGAATCATAGAAAAGTTTGGGTTGGAAGGGACCTTTAAAGGTCATCTAGTCCAACCCCCCTGCTGTGGGCAGGGACATCTTCAACTAGATCAGGTTGCTCAGAGCCCCATCCAACCTGACCTTGCATGTTCCCAGGAATGGGACATCCACCACCTCTCTGGGCAACTTGTGCCAGTGTTTCACCACCCTCAGCATAAAAAATTTCTTCCTTATATCTAGTTTAAATCTACCCCCCTTTAGTTTAAAGCCATTCCCCCTTGTCCTATTGCTACAGGCCCTGCTAAAAAGTCTGCTGCCATCTTTTTAGAAGCCCTCTTTAAGTACTGATAGATTGCAATAAGGTCCCCCCAAGCCTTTTCTTCTCTAGGCTGAACAACCCCAACTCTCTCA
>NW_008824936.1:8803-10619 GCF_000699105.1 Pygoscelis adeliae | reverse complement strand
ACTGACTGGCCTGTAGTTCCCTGGGTCTTCCTTTTTTCCCTTTTTAAAAATGGGGGTTATGTTTCCCCTTTTCCAGTCAGTGGGAACTTCACAGGACTGCCACGACTTCTCAAATACGATGGATAGTGGCTTAGCAACTTCATCTGCCAGTTCCTTCAGGACCCGCGGGTGGATCTCATCGGGTCCCATGGACTTGTGCACCTTCAGGTGCCTTAGCTGGTCTCAAACCTGATGTTCTCCCACTGTCGGCAGCTCTTCATTCTCCCAGGCCCCGCCTTTGCCTTCTGTCCAAAAAGTCATTGAGTACCTCCACCTTCTCCGTGTCCCTGGTAACCAGGTCTCCCGTTTTGTTCCAGAAACAGCCCACATTTTCCCTCGTCTTCCTTTTATCCCCGACGTACCTATAGAATCTTTTCTTGTTGCCCTTGATGTCCCTGGCCAGATTTAATTCTATCAAGGCTTTAGCTTTCCTAACCTGTTCATCTATGTGGGGCAGGCAAAAGGACACAGTAGCATGTCCTCATGAGGCCCACTGTCCTGATGGCAAAGGTTTGTAGGAAAAAATTTCCTTTGGGAGTGCTTGGGAATGCATCTTTTCCCCAGAGCACTCTAATATGCACAATTACAACTTTCTACCCCTAATCTGGGGAACTCCCTACTTTATCCTTAAATCCAAGAAATTTTTACAATTTCCCAGTTCTCTGACAACAGCCTGTGAAAAGTTGCCCTTGCAGGATTCAGGGGAACACAAGCATAATGGCATCATAAAATTCCTAAGAACTGAGATAGTAAACTGCTCTGATTTCACAAAAATGACAAGGGGGGGGAGGGCACGACTTGTACAAAATGAAATATTGAATTATAACCTTTCTGAAATGTCAGAATTTTTAACAGAATAAAAATACCAATTGGCTGTCTTCCGTGTAGTTACTTGTTTATAGAGAAAGGGGACATCATTTAATGGAAAGGAAAGTCAAGCAGTTGAAACCTGATTTTAAAAAATAATACATTTAGTACACCACAAAAAAAAAAGCTGTGGTTCTCACCATTCCAATTATATTAGGCAGGAGGAAAATATATTTGGAAAGAAAATAAAAGTTGCTCACTTCAAGATCACTACTAAACAAAGAAACTTTCCAATGCATGTACTGCTCATTATTTCTCTGCTTTGGAAATGCCTGCAGTTTCCCTGAAGCACCCTCTTTTGGTCACTCTTGGAAACAGGTTATTGGGATATCTGGATTCGTAATCTGCCTGAAGAAATCATAGTTTATTATCCTGCAGAGTTTCAATCAGCACAGATATCCTACACATGCAGGGACTACAAATTACAGGCATTGTAACTTGTAGATTCTAAGAAAAAGGAGGTACAGGTTATGAATTTAAAGTACAAGGAGGTCACTGAAACAAGCCACATAATGTGGAAAATAGTACTTTTAGCAACAGTAAAACAGTGTACATTTTAAAATATATATATATATATATATAAATAATAAATCAACCTTCTTTTCAGGACATTAGGTCTTTGCTGAAAAATTACGGGTCTTTTTGGAGAGCCTTTGGGTAATTTCTGTTTTGCAGTTTTTTTCAGTGAATAAATGTATCACAAAGATGTTTGATGGGTGTCGTGGTTTAACCTCAGTTGGCAACTGAATACCACCCAGCCACTCGTTCACTTCCCCCCACCCCGGTGGGATGGGGGAGAGAATTGAAAGAAAAAGGTTTAAAAAAACTTGTAGGTTGAGATAAGAACAGTTTAATAATTGAAATAAAATAAAATAAAATAAAATAAAATAAAATAAAATAAAATAGTAGT
>NW_008824936.1:0-3880 GCF_000699105.1 Pygoscelis adeliae | reverse complement strand
CAAGGCCAGTGTTTTAATAACAAACCTCCCAGGCAAAACATCACCAATCACTGCAGACCACAGCAAACTGCAAAAACCAACACCAATCTTTAACATGTACAGCAAAAAAATGAGCATGATGCAGCTCAGACAAACCAGTATAGAGAACAGATGAACCAAAATTGTGACCCACAACTGTTAACAGATATAAATTCCTTAATACGCTTTGGTTAATCTGTTGTTATCTCAAACCCTTTGTGCCCCGCGTTGGGCACCAAAAAAGACTTTTATGGCTTAACCCTAGCCAGCAACTGAGCACCACACAGCTGCTCGCTCACTCCCCCCCTGGTGGGATGGGGGAGAGAATCAGAAGAGTAAAAGTGAAAAAAAACCTTGTGGGTTGAGATAAGAACAGTTTAATAATTGAAATAAAATAGTAGTAGTAGTAATTATAATAATTATAATAAAAGAATATACAAAGCAAGTGATGCACAATGCGATTGATCACCACCCACTGACCAATGCCCAGCCAGTCCCCGAGCAGCAGCTCCCCCCCCGGACAGCTTTCCCCCAGTTTATGTACTGAGCGTGACGTCACATGGTATGGAATATCCCTTTGGCCACATTGGGTCAGCTGTCCTGGCTGTGCCCCCTCCCAGATTCTTGTGCACCTCCAGCCTTGTCAATCAGTAGAGCATGGGACGCTGAAAAGTCCTTGACTTAGTGTAAGCACAATTTAGCAACAACTAAAGCATTGGTGTGTTATCAACATTATTCTCATCCTAAATCCAAAACACAGCACTGTACCAGCTACTAGGAAGAAAATTCCTCCCAGATTCTTGTGCACCTCCAGCCTTGTCAATCAGTAGAGCATGGGACGCTGAAAAGTCCTTGACTTAGTGTAAGCACAATTTAGCAACAACTAAAGCATTGGTGTGTTATCAACATTATTCTCATCCTAAATCCAAAACACAGCACTGTACCAGCTACTAGGAAGAAAATTAACTCTATCCCAGCCAAAACCAGGACATCTGGTAAGCTAAAGCCTATTTCCACTATGTACCCTAATAAAAAGTGGTTGTTAGTCTATTAGAGTAGATCTTATGCACTACTATTCTTTGTCTTTTAAATAACGTTAGTGTGTACCATCCTAGAGACGTTTAAATAATGGCTTTTAAAATGGCTTTTTCCAGCAAACCAAATGTTGGATCAATCATGCTGGAATAAGAGGAGGAGAGTCTGCTGTGAATCCCTGAGGTGTGTCACTTTAAAATAGTGTAGTGCACTCTAGGGCAAATAAAACAATAGGAAATCAGGAGAGTTCAACTGCTGTGGCTATTTATTCTACAGCAACTTCAGTTCAAGCCATGCTGATAGTTTTTCTAATGCCTTAAATCAAACAGCAGGTATCTGTGGCCTCAAGGTAAGAAATGCTAAACATCTGCCAGTTTCCAGACTTGAAACATTGCAGCTGCCTTACCTGAAGGAAATTTTACTATTAGTGTACCAGGAATCTCAGTGCTACTGTCATGTAGCATTTTCACTAAGGAATACGATTGTCACTGCACAAAACACTGAACAACTCTCTCTCCCAAAGATCCAATTTTAAGTAATTTGCAAAATATTTTTATTATCATATTTTTCAATTCCTTATACTGGCTACAAAAATACAGCCACAAACTATTCAGGTTTATTTCTTTAACAGCTTCAAGACTTCTTTTGACAGCTGGCAGTGACGTGAGAAGTCATATCAGTGTCTAGTTCAAAAGTCCATCCGTCCAAGCTGTGCTGGCACTATTACTGCTGACAGGTGTTTTGGCCTATGAGAAAGGCCTACAGATGTAAACTTAATAGGATAAACTGAATAATCCCCCAAAACAAATATTTCATTTCTGAACGTTAATGGTCTGGTACTTATGAGCACAAGCTATTCAAGACTTCTGCCTTCCCTGCACCCTCAGGTACTCCCTATGCCAACAGAACAAAGGTTTTGATTGGCACTGGCCAACTGAAAGAGCGGGTATGAGGCATGTTTTATCTAACTTGTAACTGATTGTCACGTTTGCATAGTTTATTGTTCCTCCTACAATTCTCTACTACATTTGCCCCATTTGCAAATTTTGCTTCAAAAGTCTTGCTGGATTTTACATCCTCATTCATCTCCAAGAGCAATATCAATTTGGCAGGCTGCAATGCATACTGCAATGAAAACCTTGGAAGCCACTCTGCTGTGATCAGTCAAAATACACTTGAATTTAAGAATATGAATAATTGTGTTGAAGTCAACAGAATTACCATGGGTCAAGTCAGAGTACGTTGTGCTTGGTGCATACTCCAGTGAGGCAGTATAATCTTCAAAATCTGCTTTGCAGATTCTCCTGGGGGGCAGAAGGAGTTGTGAAGATGTAAGAAGCACATTCTATCCTTACGGTGGAAATTCATTAATAAGCCTTCATCATGCATGAACAGCAACAACAAGGATACCAACCTTTGAAGTCATCGTGTTTGTCCAGGGGAAGAAAAATGTGTCATAAAAAACCCATAAGTGTCTTTTGTATATGTGTTCTTAAACCAAGTAAAGAGTCTTGGATGTTCACCTTACCTTCTCAAAAGGTGCGGTAAATTTTAATATTTAGTTCTGCCTAACTGCCTTTTTCTTAGGAAATAAAAAGAGGAAAGAAGCAGCAGGACTTCCCTTGTATTTTAAGCATAATAGTTGTACTCTTGGGTGCCTCAAATATTACATACCACAGTAGTATATTCCTATCATTATTTTCACTTGTAAAAAAAAACAATGTGAAAAGGAAAGGCATTTAAAATTATCTAAAAGGTTTCCAGACTGGAAAGGTTAAAGGAGACTCTCAGTCTGGGAACACCTCTTTTCAAAGGCTGTTTCCCTGAGAAGAAGCTGTGGTGAAGGCTGTCCAGATCAGGAGGTAACAGAAATGCCTTTTGGAAAGTATCTAGGGTGAGAGAGAAGTAGGGTTACCTCATCACTGTGTTTTAAGAGACAAAAAATAGCTATTTAGCGATTTTGAATATGAGTTCCTGTACCTATCCCCTAAGTTGGCCATTAGGAGGCATAACAAGCCTGTTGGGCCCTTTTCTCTTAATTTAAAGCCGTTGGAGAACACTGCAGAGAGGCTTTAGCTCTGGAGAGCTGGAATCAAGCGCACGCTAATGAAGGTTGACTCCTGGGCGTTGTTTGAGCCCATTCCTGTGACTGCACTGACCCCTAGTGACTGCAGAGCCAGTTAAATAATTTACAGACTCAATTTTTCTTTTAAATAAATATATATATTTACATAAAGTATTGCTATACAAGGTAGCTTTTATCAGCAAATATCTTCATTAGGAGGAAATTGCTAAATCCTTCTTTTTTAAGTAATCTCTACAAGTCCCAGGGAAGTTGTGTTCAGTATTTATGTTACAAGAACCAATTTTTTTCTCATTCGGATATTGATTTGAGATAGACTTTGCTACCTTAATTGATAAACAGCTTATTTAAAATATCAGTGCTGCTAAGATGCTGGGAGTTAGTGGGTTTAATTTAGCCAAATAAGTTTGTTCAGGAATGCAGGATCTCAGGCTAGAAGATGTGCAAACATTTAATAAAATACAGGAGGCACCACTGTTAATCTCTTTACTATCTAATATAATTCACCTGCACTGGATGTCTGATGTGCTTTTAGAAGTACCATCTGGAAAAACATTAGCATGTTTTAACATGTATAAGGTGAAAGCCACAAGTAATTTCTTTCCCTTGGGCCTTTCAATTCAGCAGCAGATTATGCATATGCATACATAATACCAGGGCAAGTTCAACTCTCCCTCAGCAACCCTCTGCCTCTGCTCTTTGGCTCGTTATCTCAGGGCTTGTTTTCAAGTGCTGTTAGTTTAA
>NW_008824935.1:2863852-2867241 GCF_000699105.1 Pygoscelis adeliae | reverse complement strand
ATTTTCCCTCGTATTCCTTTTATCCCCGACATATTTTATCACTGAGCACAGCAGCAAGGTGGTAAGTATTGATGGATTTGTAACATCTAGCATTGCTTTGTTTGGACAACTGACTTGAAACAAACAATGTTATGATGCATTATTAGTCTGCGAAACCTTCTGTAGAAAAATGACTGTCAGTTATTTTAAAATAATACATAAATTTCTGTCTCACACTGGACTCAGACACTGGAATTTTCATAAACAACTTTTCAACAACTTGCCCATTTGTTTAGCTATATTTTAGGAACTTGGCTTTAGGTAACCAAGTTTTAAAAATCTTCAACTACGGTTCATACGCAGTTCCAGAAATGCTTAAGAAAAACAGAGCAGCTACAATTAAACACAGTGCTTTCAAAATTAACTTAGTATTGGAAAGGACTTTTTTTTTAGCCTTTGAGGACTATCACAAAGAGTCAATAAACATAGCTTCAATCCCCTCTCACTTCAATGAAAGTGCCTGATAAGTTCACTGTGTGCAACATAGATGCATATTAAATGGTAGCCCAGCACACTATCTCCCACTGGCCAGGTGGGAGGACCAGACAGAAGTTTAGAAAAAGCCAGCAATTATTTTTTTTGTTTGCTACAGATAAACTTACACTAACTCTTCAGATAGCATTCTCAGGATTCCACTGGAGAGACAAAGAAGTTCCTGTTGTCGTTCTCTAGGAGAGATGTGAATTCAGAAACAATGTCCTCAGGAGAAGATACAAAGCCAAGATAGATGCCAGGACTGCAAATAATACTGTGAAAGACGTGTGCTACAGATTTACAGCGATCCCGGCTCAATGCAAGCTTCCCACGTTACATGCTATTCATTATGCACTTTTGAAAACACAGAGAATGCTGGATATAGTGAAACACCACATCAACTTTTCATATAACATATCCACCCCTACATAGGAAACGACCTATTGAAAGATCTGGGAAGAGCCCTTAATTTTACCTTCCATTTCCCTTGACTCTGAATAGATGTGATGATGTATAAACTAGGAGGCAAAAATAACATTTAAATTCTTCTGTCAAAGAGTAGATTTTGCATTAATCACACAACAGCACGTATGTTACTGAAATCACTCTGATAAAAGACTTTATGATAGGCTCCAGGCATTGCTGTAGACTTCACTTTACTGGAGACTTAAAACAAATTGAGTACATGCAGTCAAGGTAAGACAAAGAATAGATCTCCCTGAAGAAAATAAACAGTATATCTGAAGCTACTTAAAGACAAAAAGCAGCTAAACCTGGGGCAAAATTATGTACATGCCTGAAGTAAGTGAAATTACTCATAGTAGCAAAAGCTGGATTTGGGGCTAAAGGACTAAGCTTGATTTCCCATCACTGTGAATATATGTAGGCATACAAAAGTGCATGTGTGTTTTGCAAATAAACGTAAAAACACACACAAGAATATGTAAAAGAGTGTTACAGAAGCAGTTAAAGACTCAAAACACAAGAAATGCCAGAATTAAGAATGCTTGTATACCCTCATCTATTCCCCCTTTGCCTCTTTAGCCTGCAGTTTGATGTTGTTTACTTAAATGATGACTACATTTTCTTTTGAAACCCCACTTTGTTACTACAGGAAACCTTAAAGAAATGTTGTAAATGAAGCTGATGTTTGGAGAAAGGGTGGTTTCAGAATTAATTGTCACTCTAAACAGAGGGAGTCTGTCCTTGCCTTGGTTACATCATCAACCCTACTAGTCAGGCCTCTTACTTAAAAGTGTTTTAAGAGTTGGTTGCTACCTACTTCTCTTCTCCTGCACCCTCTCTGCAGAAGCTTAGGACATTAACAGTGATATCTGAAGTAAACCAAAAAGTGTTGTTCATAGAGTATAAAACACTAACACTGAAAATGTATTAGTATGCTCTGAGCACAATTTTATTTCAGCCAACTTTAAGATAGCTAAGAAAGATGCCTAGTTTTGGAGCCCTGTCAATCTCAGCTCCCTACATGAAGACAGAGTTTATCTCCAATTTCAGCACTACAGTTAGGCAGAACGAATCTAGGTACAGCTGATGTTTTACAAAAACAAAACTGTTGATTATGGCTGCGATCCCTCTGTATCTAAGGTCTCCAGTTGTAAAACGGCCATAGCGGTTTGAGCCGCTCCCACGGGGTACCTTGTTTATTGTTTTGTGAAGCATTCGGGCAGCGAGGTAAAAGAACCATAAATACACAGCCTGGGAAATAAATTAGCATAAGGTTTACACCTGGTACCTAAACAAGGCATCGCACTGATTATCACAGATACAGAAAAAGACACCTCGCCTTTTACTACGGCAATGGTCTGGGATAAAAACGTACACAATCATGGAATTAAGGACTGCATACTGAATACTCAAAAGGCTGAATTACACAGGAAATCTCAGTACAGTAGTGAATTTTTCTAAACTTCTTTAAAAGTACCTGTTTGCATATAGGAGGAAGATATTAATGTATTCTTTGCCAATCACTTCCTGCTGGATGTAAGTGTGGGTAAATCACTGGACTAAGAAGTTTTGGGGAGCTATCATGTGAATTCTTGTATTAAAAATTCCAAAGTACAAGATTTTATACAGCACCTTAAGAGATTTATAAGGAGGGGGAAAAATACCTCTCCTTACAAAAGTGATGACGAGTCAGGCAAGAGTAAGAAAACCAAAAAGAACATCTCCTCAATGACTTCCACAGAACGAGAATTTCACCTTGCACTACATTTGTGGATAGGAAAAATCCTCTAAAGGAAGGGAAATCGATCTTGGCGTGGCTGGCTAACGTTAAGTCAACTTTAGAAATTGTTGTCTATCTTTTTGTCTCATCAGCAGGTAACGTGGTAAAGACTAGGTTTATATCCTTGAAGGCGTGCCCCACAATATCTAGGGACACATTACATTGGAGGTGCTGACGGAGAAGGGACATGTTTAACCTTGGCAGGGGGAAGAAGGGGAACTTAACAATAAGCAGTTTTCTTTTAAGCAGCAGCTGGTTTCTTGAACTTCACTTAAGCAGAGGAAGTAGCATCCAGCTGGGCTACTGCTATAACAAAGGCCTTGACTAGCAGAAAAAAGGGGTTGGGCAGAAAAGGGAGGAAGAAAAAAAAAAAATCTGACTTCTTATATAAGATTCTTTGTATGCCAGCATACTTTCTTGGAGCTATTAATTGCTGGAATCCTCTCTTCTCCTCTAAACTTGTTGCCGCAGAAAAACTGAGGGTTTGAGCAATTTCAAAGTGTTGCAAATTTTTTCCCTAAGAAATAAAAGGCAACTAAATATCATTGCTCTGCCTCATAGAAAAGGAATGTTTAGCACAAGTGCTATTGTGATAAGTGCCATGTAAGGAGATATACTCAGAGAAACTGCC
>NW_008824935.1:2836830-2863842 GCF_000699105.1 Pygoscelis adeliae | reverse complement strand
ATATTTATTTTAGGTCTATCAAAAATAGAAGGAAAAAAAGCAGGGGTGGAGGGGACTAAAATGAATGCTCCGGCAGCTTTGGAGGGCTCAGAAGTCACTCTCTACACTCACAGGCAGTAATTCAGATGTGGGTGTTGGCTAGGAATTCAAACTCCTGAGTGATCTCCCCAAATATTGCTACTACATGTTACTCTTACATATTCCAAGCAAAAACAAATGAAAAATAGTAAGTCAGAGATTGCATGGTAAGACATAGTCCTGAAATGAGAAGATAAAGTGTACATACATTCTAAAAATAAATGAAGATGATCTTTGCAGTCTGAAAGCAGCAGCGAAACTCCTGACAGTCCTTGTCCAAGCAAAGTTCTTAAAAATCCATTTTGGAGGAGATTGCCAACTATACACACAGGGTTTTACACTTTGAATGGAGCCTCTTCTAGGACGGACAACAACCACTAATGGAAAAAGGATTACAAACCAAAGTGCAGTCGGAGAACTTCTGGCCAGGAAAGTCCCCTGCTCGAGGGAGAAGAACTGTGGAAGCCCCCAGGCTCCTTTGGCAGACTCTGTTAGTGATACAGGGATGTGACTGGTACTGCAGACTTTCACTATCACCAATTACACATGGGTGACTTTTAAAGCTTTAACAAAGGGGAAATAAAACAATGACTTTCTGTGTATTGTGATCTTCAAGTAAAACTCTGACGTGGCAACCACCAAAGCCAAGAAGTTACACAAGAAGTTCCCCATTATCAAAATGAAAATGTGACGTACCCCTCAAAATGCCCAGATTATTCTTGACTGTAATCCAGAAACTTCAAAGACAAAACACACAAGGACTGGAAGTCTGGATATCTACTAAAAAAAACCACCACAATATACCCATTCCAGCAGGCTGTTCCTAAATATCAACAACTTTTGTGTCCTGTACATTATAGATGTGGAGTTGATAAAATAGATTTTACAAGAGTTATGAATTAACATGACACAGTCTGATAATGATGGTGGCTTAATGGCAGCTTTGACACAAAATTTATTTCTTGTCAACACTGTATCTCTAGAAGTTTCTTTTCAGAAAATCAGGTCCTAATTGTTGCTTGCATGACTTTTCCTCTATGCCGCTGTTGGACTGCATAATGTTTTTCCTGCCACATAAGCATGTCTATAAGAAGCCCAAACAAGTTCAGAAAGAGTTATATAACATATTTTGCATTTTTTGGGGACTATAATTAAAGTGATAAGATTATGGCAGAGATCCTAGAACAGATTAAGCACAGAATTCTATGATGAATGAAAGTTTGGGTCATTAAAAGTGCAAACCTAGATTTTTTTCTTTAAACCACACACAGTTCAGCATCCAGGACATAAAATTTTGCACTTAACGAACACCTTTAATGGAGATCAGCAAGAGTACTGGTACATACATTAAAAAAACCCAACCAAACAAAAAAAAAACACCAAAAAAACCCAACACCAAAAATTGCTTGTAGCGAGCCTGACTCAAAACATCTATGCTGTATCTAGATTGAAAGTAATTACATGACAGGACATACCTAGTTGTAGATGTACGAATTCTTAGGCAAAAAACTTTTTAAGAACTCCTGACAGAGATACCTTGGATGTACACAGGACCTAATCCATCTCTGAATCCAGGTAAATCAAGTTTCATAGACCTTGAAAGTTGTCCGAAGACAGAGCTTAATATTTACTTTAGCATACTGAAGTGTTGGAAATAGAAAGCTGAAAGCCTCTGTGGTTGGAAAACTGGAAGAAAAATGAAGTCACCTAGCCTCCAGCATGTAGAGTGTTGGTTTACAGCAAAAAGAGCCTTTCTGTTGAAAGACAGATATGAACAGCTTACCAATATAATATATTCACATGTATTTCTGTTCACACAGATAATTTCTCTCTGCATTAAAAATGTGGCTGTGTTGTAACACAGAAAAGTAATCACATGGACATCTGTTGTGACCCTCCTCTTGCTAGACGATGAGCAGCAGGTATCATTTCCATGCACCATCAGTCATAAGCCTTCAACACTGAGCACTCTTCTTCCCAGTGCCAATGAGTTTCAATGTATTTTTTTTGCAGTTCAAAGTGTTTTTATGTGGGATTTGAACTGTTTCTCTAGTATTGAGTCATATGGAAATGTAAAAAAAATAATAAATCTTCTATTAGTACATATTAACGAATTTAATTAGAACCCATGTTTAAAATCACTGCAGCAGATCTAGCTTTCATCTGTAACGTGAATGCAGTTTTAATCACAAAGATATATACAAAAATTCAAATCAACTCAAGAAGAAAGCCAAGATTTTTTGGAGAGTAAGAAAAAATTAAAAAGGCAAACTTCTTTAAACAGCTCCAGAAGTTTTAAAATCATAGCAGACATATTAAAGAAACGGTTATGAAAATAACTAACCTGTGCATAGGGGAAGCTGGATGAACACTGAACAACCAGGACAGAAATATATTCTAGTAAAAGCATATGTGCTTTGGGTGCATGAATATACAAACATATTCCTGCAAATGTTTTATACACATGGTTTGCCCAGAAAAACAGTGACAGACTAACCTGTTTGTCTCCTGAAACATACTGTCCTGCATCCTCTTTTCTGATTTAGAAGAGGAAGCAGAAACTGTTTCAAACAGCAGTCAAAAGTGTGTACAAATACCCAGTCAATTGGGTTTCAAGACATACAAGAAAACACCTCATGATACACAGTCAAAATAGCAATGGCAAACTCACTTGTGCATGCCTTTCATGTCATTTCATCTATTCGACTTTCCTATTTTATCCATTTCATCCCACAAACTCCCGTAAGAGTGGGTAAGGCACAAAGTAAGTGTAGCCAGCAGGTTAAGACTTGTATCTATAACTGAGCCAGGCCTTGTTCAAACACGGGATGTCAAGATTGCAGACTTCAAACCAGCAGCCATGTGCTTGGCAGTGATGCTAAGCAGAGCAGCGGTCAGGGAGCAAGGCTGATCCTGCCTAGAGAGCTCGCAGTCCTGCGAGAAGATAGTGACAGGCAGTCACAGGGCATATTTGAGAAAGTTCAGACAAAATTGCCTGAAGAAAGGAGAATACACAAGGACGTGCAAGTTCCTGAAAGATCAATGTGTCTGGAGAGTGCCAACACCAGTGTACATTATTATACAAATGCTCTGCAATCTCTAGCTGTTTTCCAAATTAAGTGCTGCATTTGATATACAGAAATCTACTGGCCAATTTTTTTTCTGTCCTTCAAAAATCCACATTCAGATATTTTACATTCCATTTGGGATCAACCATTATAAGTCCTCTACTGCATAGGTAACATACCGCCTAATCCACATAATCAAATACTGTGCAGAAGTGAAATAATTACTTCCAAAGACGGACATGGAAAATTACGGCATGTCACCTTAAGAGTATAATTAATTTATGTATAACAACTACTACTGAGGCTTCATTGACTATAAACACTAGAACAACAAACAAAACTAAAAAAAACCCAAAAAGCTCCAACAAACCCAAAACCCAGAAACAAAATAGCAATTGCACGTGCTGCTCACACAGTTGCAGTGCCAAAAACTGTATTTCTAACAGATGACAAAATGACACATCTCATCTGCAATACATACTTCTTTCTGGTCACGGCAAAAAAAAAGGCGGCTAATGTTTCTGACCCTTCTGAAGTCAGTGGGAGTATAACCATTATCTTCAAAAGGATCAAAACTGACCCACAAATCTTGTTTTCCATTCTCATGAGCAACTTAATAGCAATCATGAGAATAAAGAGTTTAGGATCACATCTAAGGTGATTACAGCCACAAAACACCGATGTGAAAAAACTGCAGTTCAAATTTTCTTATTACTCTTTTAAGAAGAAAATCCATCGCTGTCTGGCCAGGCAGGGCTACATGGGATTTCACAGCTGGCTTACTGTCCCAGCAGTGAACTGCTACTGAGGAGAGCAACAGCCTCTTTCCCACTTGCTGCCTTGCAGGCACCAGCGAGTGTCAGGCAGGTTGGAGCTGCTCATTGACACATGGATTATTTTTTGCAACTTTAGTTTTCAGCTTTACCAGAAAATTGATCCAACTCATCTACGCAAGGGCTCACTGGAACAGATGCAATGGAAAGACTGGGTATCCCTGGCAAAAGGGAACAGAGGGGAAGACATCCCCATCCATCAGCAGCAGCATGGTCTCAGATCAGTGCGCACATATCATGGAACAGCACTATTAATTGGTCAACGTTCAAATGGCCTGGAATAAAACACCAGTGTTTTGTTTTTGTACAAAAAGATCCAAACCGTTTATTTTCCATTTTTCAACCCTCAATAGTTAATTTTGCTTCTTCCCCCCCATTGAATTAAATGTAGTCACTATTAAAACAAACAAACAAACCATCCCCAATTCCCCCACCCCACACAAATCGGGCAATATCCTGAAAAAAGTTTTCAATGACATACCTGGCTGTCAGATATGGACTGAGTAGATTTTCTGTATTCTTTCCATAAACATTCTCATCAGATGACAGACCACAGCAGTAAAATGCTATAAAACATTCCTAAAATCTATACAGTGCCATCACACAGTATCTTGCTTTCATCATTATGAGCCCAATCAAAAGCAAAGTCACTTTTACGAGTTCTGGATCAAATCACAGTTCCACTTAGAACTTTTGTAGCTTCACATAATTGTGATAATGTAAGAACATAAGCTTTATTTTTTTAAAGACATGGCTTTAAAGACAGAGCTTTCAGTACCCTTTTTTCAATATCAAGCCTGACTACGAAGAACATATAAAGATTAAAAACACGCAAAAATAAGTACAGGTTTTGATAAGCAGTACGTAAAAATGAAGAATGTTTATACACTCAGTTGCGCTGCTTACCTGCCAAAAATCCCATCCCATGTGTATAACACCAGCAAGTTTTAAAGTAGGTTCAACAGCTTTTTATATTAAGAAAATAAGCAGAAACAGCCAGTGGCTTGGTGAGATTACAAGCATCAGCTATGAAAATGTCAATGGCATTTACAAACAGTGGAGTGATGGAAGCTTCATAACAGTTTGAGAAGATATGGAAAATTCCTTTCAGGAAGTTTTTTTCACTACGTATGCAAAGTTAAGGCAAAATGCCTTACCTTAAATAATGCGGAAAAATGCATTCTCTTTGGATAATGCAAACAGGATTGCAACTAAAAATTTTAAAAGACCACCCATAACAGGTATTTGCTGAATTCCTAAAAAAAAAAGAATAGTTGTATCTGTGATTGCTGACACATACTATCTCTCTCTCCTTTCTGGTAGATAGATGTATTTAAGTTTGAGCTGCCATTAAAAAAAAAAAAAGCTATCTTTCTTTTCATTATAAATTAACTGATTTCACTCTGTGCATCAGAGAGAAGCCTGATTGTATTTATTTTTCTAATTTCAATTATTTTAGGCTTTAAACTTCAAGCTGTGTAGTGTTCTGTCCCTGAAGCAGCAAAGCTTTTCAGCATATCTCAGAACATAATGTATGAACAACTTCTTGTTCACGTCATCAGTATCTTGAAAACAACAATTGGTGAATTGTATATTTCAAAACTGATGTCAAAGATTCACATAATTATTTTTAAAATAAATTGAAAAAAAATGCAGTAACTTCCAATGTATTTATTTTACTTTTCCTTTATAGCAGTTGTGGAGTTATGTGAAACAAGGCAAGGAGAGGGCAAAGTTTCTCTCTTAGTTAGGATCAAAAACCACACTCAGGTCACAAGAATTGAACTGACAGACCAACACAGCAAGCCAGTAAAGCAGAACGATGCAATCGGCGTCTGATAACTAACAAGAATTAGAAAGAAATCTCATATTTGAGTAGAAAAAGAACACCAGTGGGATATATTTTGAGCTTTGTAAGATTACAGAATGTTGAACTTGTAGTTTATATTTGCCCCAGTGGTGTCACGTTGCATTTCTACAACTATTCTTGGACTAAAACATGTTCAGGGAATATAACATGCTGCAACCTTGGCCCAGTGCAATATTTCATTCTAAGAAAAAAGTATATTAATCATTAAAAAATGTTCTCTGGAATTAGGAACAAAAGAGCAGCGGTAACAATTTGCACGAACGTAGCCTTTGTGATTCAGTAAGTACACCAGCTGTGATTGGAAGCTTCCCATTCGGTACCTTGTGGTCGTGCTAACTCAGCATTTCAAAGCAAACTTCAGTTGTACTGAGACAATTTCCCAAGTCTTTAGTTCCATAGGAGAGAGAAGGCCTTTGAAATTTTCCCTTACTTTCACCTCGAGGCTTCACAAGACTCCTTTGAAATTTATAACCTAAGGTTTCTATGGGACAAGAATTTACATAATTCTAAGGAGAGCTTTAAGGAAAGATCACAAATTGCTACTTGTTAAATTAACAGACATCTACCCTTCCAGGGAAAAAGAAGGAAAAGGAAAAATAATTAAAACCCCAGAATTTTTCATTAACAGATTATCATGTTTTTAACCTTCTAAGCATTCTACTAAAACCATCAAATAATTTTATTTGTCTGTATATCTTTCTGAGACCATCAGTAATTTGACAAAGGCAGTAACTTGCAAGCCAAATTTGTGGGTAGAACCAAATAAAATGACATAATTCTTCACTGTACCATGATAAGATCTGGGAACTTTTTTTCATAGTTTAGATTTCTTTATTCGAATATAACACAGTAAATTCAGTTTGCCAAGACACAATGTTCTCTCTGCTGTCTGTTAGTTGAATAATGTAATTTAGCATTCGCCTCAAGAATATTTTCAAAAAGAACCCATAAACTCGTATGTCCTCTAACCTCTTCAAGCAGTAGCTTCCGCATTTCCTCAAAGAATGTAAACAAGTTTAAAAACAACATACTCCTAATGGATAAAACATCACTTTTCTCTGGACAAGACCAGTAAATAAACCTCCTTTTTGTCAATGCTATTTGCAGAATGATGTTAACTGTGCAATGAGATAATGGTTAACAAATTTTAATGACGTCTGTATGGTGTATCAAATCCTGAACTTCGTGATACTTTAGGTTCTAGGGAGCTGCCTGTGGCTTCTTAGACCCAAATCATCAGTCCAAATCCAGTTAAAAAGCAGAGTGAAACAATACTCAGATATTGGGTTACACATGTGGCTGCGATTACATGTTAGCCTAAGGGATATTTGAACCACTTTGAGTGTTTTATATAATAATACCACACTGAACTGCACTGTGGAAAGCAGTTAATCTCCTCAGGCATATCACCCAACAACAATTCTTTCTTAACTTTTCCCACAGGTTCATGGCAAATTTCCAAAAGTTCAGAGGTTTGGGAAGCTTAAGCCTCTTTAAGTTCAGATTCCTATCTAAAACTCCTTAATTTCTGATCCAGAAAACTCATTAGATATGATCTTCCTGTTTCTCATTATGCTAGAAAAGCTTTGCAAGCTTCCTTTCCTATGCTGCTGCAATACAGCAGCTGCCATTAAAGGACTTGCTCTTGAATACTGCAAGCACGAAGGGGATGTTTATGTATGCAATGCACAAAGCGAACATGTGGCACAAGCCTGTATGAATGAGACCTCAGCAACATGACCACCAAGTTTCTCACATCTGAATGCAACCAAAGAGGATTTTCCAGGAGTTAAATACATCAGAGGGCTATACTGAATTTTAAACCCCTGAAGAGAGCCCCTTTTCCTGCCCAAACCTTATTTCCTTTTTACTCTTTGATTGTCTAAAAATACAACAAGTGAGATTTCTTGAATGTCCAAAGCAGCTAATTAACTTCTCTTTTAGAACTTGTTCTCCTACTGTATGGGTCCATAAATGAATCCATGGGTTATACTCATCAATATATCCAACACTGCTGTTCTCATTTCTGAAAGAGTTGTCTATACCCTATCTTTTCTTTAAGAAATGCTCAGATAAACGTGTTAAAAAGTGGCTGAATTAAGTTTAAAATAATCTTTATTGCATTTCTACTTCAGAAATTCAACAAAAGAACACTGCAGACTGAAAATCTGAAAGAGGTTGGCATCACCCTTTGGCACGCTTCTTAATTAAGTCTAATGCATTATGCATGATGCCCTTTTGGCTCTGGCATGACATTGCCAGCTGTGGTTCGCTGCTCACGTTCCTGATGGGAAAGCACAAGATACTGTAACACTTATCTCTTTCTTTCAGTACCTTAGATTTCGTGATGGAAAACATAACTTGAGAACTGTTCTATCAAATTCATTATGTACTATTCACCTGTATTACAGCATGCAATATTTTTTATATCTAATGTATGCACAACAATACATTATAGAAATGCATATCAAAACACCTGTAGGGAATCCTGTTTTTTCCTATCTGAGAAACCTCAGTATGTTTAGTGGCTATTTCCAGGTGATCAGATACATTATTTCACTAGAACGTAGACGATGATGGAAAAATAGTACAGCTGCATCAGTTTGGAGATTTTTAATGGCACAGACACTACTTTCAGAAATATTGTTAAAAAGAAATGGTAAAAATATTTATACTGCACTATGGGGTTGTCTGTTTGCAGATGTGGTATTAAGAGGGTTTCTCCACTCCAGGATGGAGAACACAACACAATGCTCTCCAACATTTACATTTCTAAACAGTTTCTCACTTTTAACACTTCCCACAAACAATATCATGTGCAAAGATGCTACCTCATTACATGTAAACCCACCATTTTTGGCTCAGGAAATGCCCGAGTCATCAATCTCCTGATATTGAGAGAGTATTCTGGAAAAATGTCATGATACGCTTTACCCTGTACTTACATTCTCCCTGGGCATCTGCTTTGGCACTGCTAGAGACAGGACACTGGGCCAAACAAGCCGTTGGCCGTTCTTATATTAGTATGTCTTATGCAATCCTTCGTGAGATCAGAGGCTGGTTTTGCCTTTTCTTTGGCCCTTTATACAAATTAGCTTTCCAAAAGAGGATGAAAGGAATCTAGCAAGAGGTTAAAAATTCATGTTTCAAGAGAAAAATTACATGAGCACACAGAATTAATGAAAACTGATAAATATATGCAAAATCCTTAGTCTACATATAACATTCTCTGTTCAACACGTTTTCATAACCCTTCCTGAAAATGAAGCTCTTTATAAATATCCATTGATCTGTGTAAGCACCACACACTGATTTTTTTGTTCTCTAAGACAAACATAAGCTACCTGAGCCAGGCTTTTCAATACCTATTGAAAGTCATTATTCATACACCTCTCCTCACTGTCTGGGTTTCTGTAGTTCTATAAATGCAACAGTGACCTTTAAAAGCATTAATTATATCTCTTTATTTTCCATACTTTCCTGTTTCCAGAACATGATTAATTTTTGGCAAAGCATATGCTTCACACAGCTGAAAACCCTGGCAATTCACAAGTATAAATTAGTCAGACAACAGGAAACACTGTCCAAAATGCTGCCATCATTTAAGCCATCCAAACCCTCTAAAATAAGTAAAGCAGCACAGAAGAAAATAGCGCGTCTTATCTTCACTGCATAGTTTTTTCTACAATTCAGGAAGCAGTTTTAAGGGGCAGAATTTTGCATGATTATTTTAACATTGGGTTTCTGCGGATACAAAAGAGAAAATAAGTACCACCATGGACTTTTCAAGAAACCACTTATCAATTACAGTATTTGAATTTACTTATCTTCTGTGATTCTGCGAAGCTTCTTGGAAAAACTTATTTATAGAAGCTTATGAAATGGATCCCTCTCATCCTTCGATTGGCTGAATGGAAAGTTCAGTACCTAAAAGGACAATTTTCCTTCTCGTATACTTGGCAAGGTATACATGCTCTGAAAGGAAGAATTATAACTGGGTCTTTCTTGGATGTACCACGGATAAAATGGGGTGCCCTTTCTAGGTCACAACTTAAAAATTAGTCTGTGGAAATATGCAGACTTTCTACTAGCTGGTATTATTCCATACACAATTAAAGTAGTTAAGTTTGTAAGTTAACCTTCAGAGTGCCTTCCATGAACACTCAGTTCCCTTATAATGTACTACCTTTAAAAGAAGAAAGATTTTTTCCAGCATAGCTACTGCTATTATTTAAAGTAGTGTCATTGGATGATTATTATTTTTAAGAGTCATACCATTCCGACAAAACCTCATTGATCCTTAGAGGACCTAGTGGTCTGATCACAACAAAGCTAACCTTACACACAGAGAGTCACTGTGCATGGGAAAAGAGACTTGCAGTTATTAAATACACTGTGTGATGCAGGAAAAGATGAATTAACACACCCGATGCGGGAAAAGTAAAATATTTATGCTACACTGTGTAGGAAGAGAAAGACTGTGAGCAAATTAAGCAGAGGATTTCCCTTTGGAAAACAGTTTAAAACACTGTTTTATACTAGTTTTATAATATAATAGACATGGTAGTGGAATATATTCTGAGATCACAATATAAATAATCCATGCTTCAGTAATAATCAGAATCTACTTACTATGGAAGGAACATTAACTAAAACTCTCAGTCCTTTCCCTCCTTTCAGTCTCATTTAAAGGTGACTATGCACATTTTTAGACATGGAAAGTGGAGAATGGAAAAAGGAAGTGTTTCACAGTAGTTCATAGCCATTTGCCATAAGATGAAATAGCACAGTCCAAAACCTAGTGTTCACTGTCATGACCTCCCAATTGCTAAACACTCCTTGCATTCCTATGAAGTGCTGTATTAATAAGCACAGCCAGGACTTGGAAGGAGTCTTTATTATTCAGGTTTCCTTAGTTCTGAACAATTACTTTTTAATGACCAATCAGTTTACTAGAAGAGAACAGAAAGCATTAATGATGAGATACAGTTTACCTGTACTCATTTTATAGATCTATGTGTAGTTTCTTACTATTAGTGGAAGTTGTATATACTTTTTGTATAGCATTTCAGCCCTGATGTAGAGGCACTGTGGACTCACAGGCCCACAAGTGACACACCACTCTCTGTCCTCTAGGCAGTCACTTCTCTCAACTGCTAAGTTGACGTTATGAATCACCTTCCTTGTCATCTTTTTTAAAGAGATAAACAATGCACTGAATACTTCTCAGCTTACCAAATGGCCTTGGACTCACCTTAACGTGGGAACACAAAGAAGCTCTCTACACGCTTCCTCACACACAAGCATGAGACTATAGGCTGGGCATCAATACTCTTAGCCCACAGTAATTAGGCAAGAGTGAACCCTGCTGCCATCAAAAAAGTGTGTGCGTTTCTGCTAAAAGTACTCACCCACAAGTGAGATAAAATGGCATAAACTGGATTCCCTTAAATCTTCTCACACACCCATTAAGAGTGTAAAAATAACCTGATGGTGTGGTTTTGAGAAGATGATAAAGTGGAATTTAACTTATACCCTACTCAAGTCTGGCCCACCTCACACATGGTGTATGGTGCAGAAGACATGTTATGCCAAAACTAAAATTACTCTGTGTACGTGCTAAAAAAAGCAATGAAAATTTTACTAAAGATGGAAAACCAAATGTTTTGTAAATTTCACTTCTTTCCCATAGTGAAATTCTCTCATGTACAATTATCAGTTACTAAGTTTACTGTTGTTACCAAAAAACAAAACCAAAAAGTTGTATTCAAGTGTCCAAATTTCCTGCATTTAGAAAATAAGCTACAGAAGAATCAAATTTTATATGCAGTTTCCTTTTTCCTGACTCTTCCTTTGGGGTGCGTTAGCTGTTTGCTTGTAAGACAACGTCTAATGAACACAGTATTAAATGTTTTCCCACAATCACTTGGGTAAAACAGGCTTCTTTAAACAGCTTTTAAAAGAGTTAACTAGCATAAATGAGGCATCCTGATAGCGACCCATGTGAGCATTACATTTCCACTTATTTTAAAGATAGGTTTTATTTTTACAAATTCATTTTTATACTGAACCCATTAGAGGCAAATTGTGAATAGTGCTTTATGGCTATAAAATACAAGAAAAAGCACAAAGGGTGCTAGGACAAAGGGCCAGTGCGTTCATGTAGGCCATGTACTCAGGTCTCTTCTGTCCAAATGGGGGATCCCACACCAGGTGTGAAGATGGTCTCGAGACCTAGGTGCAGAGGATGGTCATAGCCCATGGCTGCAGCGTGACAGATCCTGATACAAACCAACCAGGCACATTTCTTCCAAGGGCTGCTGCCACAAGGCAGATTACCCTTATCCTTCTCACTTCTCTCTCCCCAGATGAAACTAAACTAAAAGCCACAATCCAGCCTTTCAGGATTTCATTTAAAGCAGCATTGTACAATTATCCTGCCGGATGAGGAACAGTACTCCATTCCCACAAAAGCTGTAAGATTAAGAATGCCAGATGAGGAGCCAACCAGCATGATGTTAACACAGCCACAGCGCAAGCTTATACAGAGATTTTGTGGACCCAGTAAGTGTTGGGTCTACTCCAGTTCTGTTCAAAGTCTGCTACCCCCTTTGCCCTGTTTGGATGACAATACTCTTGTCTCCTCTGATCTCTGCTAAAGCACGGTGTACAAGACAGACAGACTTGCCAGGAAAGCTACTGGCAAAGCATCTGGTAGACATTCTGAAGATTCCTCCCCTCAAACATGCCTCAACTGGAGAAACACATTTTTCTCAAGAGAAAAAGTGTGCAATGTGGAGTTCCAGCTACTTTGCCCAAGAGATATGAAAACAGTACCTAAAAGGCCCTTAGCTCCACCTGTTATCCTAAAAACTGCCTGTCTGCACATGATCACATCAGGATTAAAATCTTGAAGTTGAATTTTACGCTTGGCTAGACTAAGACGTTTCTAACACAGTGAACTACTGGCATAGTTAACTCTAAAAGCCTAGCATGCAGGCATGAGGACCAAGGTAAACAAAATCAGTACAAACTCCAGCTTGCCCTCACCTATTTCATGACGGCAGTTGCAGTGAATTCTGGCCACAGATGCTGACTCGGGACTATTCCTGGGGCTGTCGAGGCCTCAGTTGGTTACAGCAAAGCAATCCACGAAGCTGCAGCTGCAGCACTCACTTTTATACACGCAAACTAGGAACAAGCCCTAGCTTTGAGAGGGTGTGAAAGAGTCCTGTTCAGTTTGGGTGCTACATCACAAAATAAAAGTCTTTCCTGTCTGAAAGAGAAGCATTTAGACTCTTCTGATTGATGCTGGAGGAGTAATTTCTCCTACAGGCCGCTGATGAGCCTGGCTGCGCTGATAGTCTGACTTGAAGTTTAACACTAAAAGGACCAATGTGAACAATGAATCTTCAGTGAGCTAACCAGGCTTTAATAATCCTTGAAGAACAGCTAGCAGTAACTGAACAGCATAATAGCAAGTTTCCCAAAACCGGGTCATCATGCTGGAAACAGGCGCTCGTGTGTGTGAGAGACAATGATTATACTATTTAATCATCAGCTTCGCTGTTCCAACTATTCTTGACTCCTGTGTCTACTTTTAGACAATACAATGATCACGGTCAATGCATTCATACTGTGTAGCAGTCAACAGGAAATCTAAATTTAACATACACAGCACCCAAGTTTCTGAAAAACCTTATTCTGCCAAAATTTCATGTATTTACATGACTTCTGGACTGTATGATATATGAGACATCACCAGATACCACTCTAACTTCTAGTGCTTTAGGAAATATTCCGAAGAATGACTCAATATCAGTTCATTTTAATTTCTTATCATATTAACTGCCTGCAGAAACCAGCTGGGAATTAAAAAATAGCTACTATTGCACATATTCTGTGTATATGCATATATAACAAAACAGGTAAACAAAATATTAAAATTGAGTTTGAATGTAAATATGTATAAATGTATACAACAAGATATCATAATATAAACAGTATAAATAACATTGTTCCATGCTTATCTACCATTTTATTCTACCTTTTTACCAGTTAACACTTAACCATTAAGAAACCTTTGTCAATAATTTTATATTTAAATTGTATTAAAATATCTTAGCACCGAAGTAGCTAAAAATACAGGGGCTAATTTAGTCTTTTGTCTCACACGTACAAATCCACTGAAGCAGGGATAATAATGAACAGAATTGGGCCCTAAAAAGTTCTAATTTGACACTAATCAGTAATAAAAGGCAATGCAAACTTGTGCTAAACAGATTACACCCATATAGCAATATCTGCATAATGGCTTTAGCTGCTTAGCAACCAAAGTACAAGAATACCAGATAAAATGGATTATAAGCTTTGATTAGTCCCAGATGAATGTAACAGTGGCCAGTCAGTTAGGTTAATTTGCACTGTATATCATAAATGACACTCCTCTGAGCTATTATTACAGAAGACATTTACTTTTTTGTACAAATACACGTAAGAGAAATAAGACTTGCTTTTACATTACCAAAGACAGTTTTGGTCACATACTACAGTGATTTTTCTTAAATTAACTTAGAAAACATGACTTAAAGACATCATAAGCATATGATTCTCTTTCCTTTTGCTGTTTTACATTTTTGTACACAAATAAAACAAGCCACTTTAAAAATGTAACTCCATTTTACACCTTTTGCAATGTTCCACTTTTCCATACTGATCCTTGTAAATTGTAATAATATTGTACTGCTGGACTTCCAAACCCTCCTTGGAAACATTTAAATACAAGCCATGAATAGAAGGAGGACTGATTACTCTTGGTTTTACAGAGGGGTCTGATGCAGAACAAGGTTCAGAGATTTGTCAAAAATTACAAAGGAACATTGTGATAGCTGAAACTGAAACAAAATCTCCTAAATCTTAGCTTTACAAACACCAGCCTTCTAGCATTACCCAGAGTGTGCTAGATACAGTGCAAATGCACAGAAAGGAATAGTACCTGAAGCACAGTACTCGCAATCTAGGATAAATCAGTAGTAAGGCACTAGGTAGAACATAACAGCTAAGGGATCAACATAGTCGTAACAGGGTCACTACAGCCTACTCCTAGATGTCCTTCAGTTCTGCCACTGTCATGTGGCTAATCTCTACCTTACAACACCAGAACACAGGAAAGAAGTGAATGGTCTTGCAGGTCAGCTCAGGAGCTATGCTATGAATAGATACGCTGCTTTTAACATGCAGACAATTGTAAGGAAAAAAACCCCCACTTTTATGGGTGGCATAAGTCTAACTATTTTCCTGTAGTCACTGACTTTCTGACTGTCTCTATCCTTTATTTAATGACTTGCTTTTTCTAATAGAAATAGCTATAATGCTGACTACGGGTCCTTTACTGCAACGCTGTCATTCAACCGAAACATTGCTCTGTACTAATAGTACTCGCTCCTGTGTCTGTGTACAAAGCAATTTTGTTGAAGACAGTACTCTGAAAAGAGCAGGAGAGCACTAGTTCCAAGTTTATCTAATTTCATGAAGTTGGATAAAAAAGCAAATGGTAGATGTTAAAAGCAGTAGCTCTCTAGTCTTCTAAATTTATAATGAATTACCGCAATAAAGCTTTCACTGTCTTAGATAACTTTAAAAACATTTTATTTCTAAAGTATTCATTAGGATAATTCATTATAAATTATATGGTGTGCACATATATGTGTATGCATCTCATAGGGTAGAGGTCTAGAAAATTTTAAGTACTATGAAGAAGGTTGATAGGGGTGTAGGAAGAATAAAGTGAAGCTAGTTATACCTTTATTTTGTAGAATCTCAACTTTCCATTAAAAGACTTTAATTTTCACAGTTCTGAAACTTCCAACTGTGAATGAAATATCACAAATACAAGAATGCCTTCAGAGAAAATAGCTCTAGAAATACTTAACCCCCCTTTGCCAGCCACCTGACTGAAGCATTATCAATGAAACCTAATGTTGATACTGTTCCATAGTTGATCACCGAAGCATGGTATGAGGTCAGAGTGAAGAGGACACCGGAGAGGGGAGTTGGGCAGCATCAGCACTATTGTCAGGTACAATAATCCTTACTAAAAACACAAGGAACCAGCACATAGAAGAAGAGAAAGAGAAGATAGGAGGAAGAGTGAAAAAAGAATGTAAACAGTAGTAGTCCTGAACCCCCCCGACATTTTCTCAATAAAGGACACAATGAAGTCTTGAATAAATCAAAGATGATGATAAGCAAAGGTCAGTTATTACAAAAATGCTGTACCCTGTATGCTAGGCCTTGGGCAAGTTTTGCTATGGGAGTGCTGAATACAGAATGCAGTATTCTTCATTTATATCCCAGCTGACAGATCACAAGCAAAACAGAAATCAAACCTCTGAGTACATTGACAGATGCATTGACCATATTTCGGCAAAACAAGAAGGGAAATGCTGCCATGGTATAGAAGTGTTGAAAAATACTATCCAACTGTGACACGGTTTTATAAGATATGCTACACTAAAATCTCATGAGCTCCTTCCATGTAAAAACATGCATCAGCTGAGCTCCTGCCAGTAGATTTTACATTCTTTCTAATGTGTCGGACTGGGTTGCTGAGTTCATACCTCAAACTATTGCAGACAAAACATCATACATCAGCTTCACACACTTTATCCCAAGCTTTGGAATAGAACCCAGCTCTCTTGACCTCCAGGTCACTGCAGAAGACCGCAAAACAATCCCTGCAATACAATATTTGAATATATATAATTTTAATATAGAATGTTGATTTTTTGGGCGGGTCCTTTTTTTATCAGCTTAAAGCAAACTGGTTTGATCGAAGTTAGCTTTTGGATTAAGAAGGAACATAAGAAATACCAGTCCCAAGATTATTCCTTTAAAATAAGGAAGCTAGATGGGACTGCTAAAAGTAAATTCACATATGTAGGGCTAAAAACACATTAGTGTATAAAGTATGCTGTTATTAGCCATCATTTGGCATGATTTCTGAATTCCAAGATAATTTTAAATATGATCCCTTAGTTGTTGTGATAATATTAGTATCATTTAGTAAATAATACTAATGAAAAGTCTGCCTCATGTAAAAAACAAAGAATACTGAAGCATACTTACTGTAAAAAGCTTATTAGGCAACTTTTCTGCAGTGTTTTCACCTTATTACTGAAGGAAAACACTGCAATATATGAAGTCAAACTCATACATTCACATTTTTGTGGAAGAGGAACAAAGCAAGTAATCTCATTACATAAAGTCAATCTCTGAGTGCTTTGACAATGAATACTGAGTCAATCTTCCCATTAAGTCAGGGTGTATACGACAAATACGCTCTACTTGAAACGCAAAATTTAATTCCAGCATGATCACTTCAGGGACCAGTTCTGCAAAGTACAGCAGCCATGGCACGGCATACAATTGCAGTGTAAGTAACTAGACACTACTGTTAAACACATTTTAAACTCATCGTAGTACAGCCTTTGTCTCAGTAAAGCTATTTTAACCACAGACCATGTTTGTTCGAGCAAGCTTTTCTACCTGTTTTTCCACTGAACCTGAGCAAATCATTCAGTGACTAATTTACTTGGTACATTTTCATTTGTTGTCATTCATAAATAATTTATAGCTTTAGCAGATGTATTGCTTTTGCTTTTACATATGTTTTGGTTTTTTGTTTCTTTATAAAGGGTTCTTCGCAAATTGTTCATCGGCCATGCTCAAAAAACCCCTTCATTTTTTCAACTGTGGACTTTTAATTTGATTGGGTATCACTAGGTATAGTTTTGATTGTTTGGTAAGAGTCACTAGCCTATGACTTCCAACTATAAATCACATAACTATCAGTTCCTCTGAGTTCAAGCAAAGCCATAAACTATAGTCTCTCTCTGGTGAAGAGATCTGGGAAGAAAGAAGATGGTGAGAAGAATTTCTGAGTATCTTACTTTGATGAATGGCTTTGGAGAGCAGGGAGGAAGGCAGAAAGCACGATACAGAAGAGGGGAGAATGGATGAGAAATACAAAAAGAAAAGAAATCTCCAGGAAACCAGAGAAGTAGCAGGAGAACCTTCTGCCATAATTCACTTAACGTAAAACTGATCTTTACCAATATTCTGCCACATGATTCACATCAGGCTGGTGATACATTTATTTACACTTCAGGGAGCGCGGTCTGCCTTAGTCCTGAAGGTCCCTCTCTGTTCACAGAGTTTATCGCTCACCCCAGTACAATATTTTTATCACTTTCTTCATCTGAAATAATATGCTCAATTCTAGTTATAGATATTAAAATAATACATGAAAACATTTAAAGAGTATGTTAACACATATATTCAAATGAAATGAAAGTCTGAACACATAAAACATCCTCCATAGAAATAGATTGTATACACACCTTCCTGGGCTATTTTTTTGTGTCAATTTCAAAGCATATAAAACGCTAATACATTTCCACTATTTTAAGAACTGTATAAACATGTTAAACATTCGCTATTTGCATATTTGAACACACTATAATCTTGATCCTACTAGCCATTTTCCTATGGCTTTCCCACTGCCCAGTTTATCTTTCCTGACAACTTTGCTGGAAGATCTTTTAGTCACAGCTTTTCTGTAATTCTACACATATAATTACTGCAATTGCTCATTTGTGCTTGTCCTGGTTTCAGCTGGGATAAAGTTAATTTTCTTCCTAGTAGCTAGTACAGTGCTGTGGTTTGGATTTAGGATGTGAATAATGTTGATAACACACTGATGTTTTAGTTGTTGCTAAGCAGTGCTTACACTAGTCAAGGACTTCTCAGCTTCCCATGCTCTGCCAGCGAGAAGCTGGGAGGGGGCACAGCCAGGACAGCTGACCCAAACTGGCCAAAGGGATATTCCATACCATGGGACGTCATGCTCAGTACATAAACGGGGCGGGGGGGGAGCTGGCCGGGAGGCAGTGACCGCTGCCCGGGAACTGGCTGGACATTGGTCAGTGGGTGGTGAGCAACTGCATTACGCATCACTTATTTTGTATATTCTTTTATCATTATTATTATTATTATTACTACTATTTTCCCTTCCTTTTCTGTCCTAGTAAACTGTCTTTATCTCAAGCCAAAAATTTTACTTTTTTTTCCCCCCAATTCTCTCCCCCATCCCACTTCAGGGGAGAGCGAGCGAACGGCTGTGTGGGGTTTAGCTGCCTGCCAGGTTAAACCATAACAGTGCCATACATATTTTTGGTTAAAATATGTGAATATGTAGGTATTTATACATACACATACATACACTCATACATACCATTAGTAACTCTTAATTTCGTTCAATGTGGTAATTTATTCATTTAACCTGCCAAACTTTTCCACTAAATTGACTCAAATACTCTAATGTAGTATCTTACTGAAAGGAAAAAAGAAAACCCAAAACAAAACAAAGTTTGAAGGAAGTTGATTGATTTTCAAGTGTTTTATTTAAAACATACATATATACTAACGTCTAAACTTATTCCCTACAAGTCAAAAACTCATCCCATTTAAATGAATGGCTTGTTTAGTTCAACAGGCAAAAGTTCAAACCTTAGTGCTTTGAAATAGTAAACACTTTATCAGGCACTTCAAAAATAATGGGTGCTTCTGTAAATTCAATTATATATGATTGGTATTCTATCTGCAAGACTGATTCACCTTGTGGGTTTTTTTTCCCTCCATAAAGCTTTCTGGACAATCAGGTAAAAAATTGCCAGCTCAGTTGAATGGCAAGAAAGAAATAAGGGACTAAAAAATGAAAACCAGAAAAATTCTGTGAACACAACTGGTTTCAAGCACTTAGACTGACTGGATTCAGAAATCCTAGAGAGTCAGCTAAACCATCCAAACGTTCACTTACATTTAAGCAGCAAATCCAAAACATGTGCTATGAAGAGGAATTCTGTATGAAAAATTACCAACAAGGAACACGCCACAGGAACAGGCTCTCATTATCGGCGCTCTCTGCCTTTCCTTCTCCCTGCTCCTCAAGCACATGGGAGGCGTTAGCACCATAGGAACTTACTTGATAAGCAGCATACGTATTTCCTTTCTCTTTTGAACATTTTGTATACTACACAGCACAAGAAAACTGAAAAGATGAGTGTTCTACCATAATCTCATTTCTGACAAGATCATTTTAGAAATTTTACTCTGAATACTGGATGTTAAAAACATTTATACTTAATTCAATAAATGATACACCATATTAATGTACAGAAGAAACCCAGAAAATGGCACCTCAGTTTTTTTGTGTTTTATGCATGTGGGGTTTTTTTTTGTTTTTTAACTCATTTACTGCCATCTCCTGGTACTTACAAGGTAATAGTATTTATGCTATTTAACAGCAGCCAGTACTCCTGGTTCAATACTACTGAAATGCTGAAATGCCAAAAACTTCTCAGAAATATTTTTGAAATATTGCTGTACTTTTTACATTGTTGTCTTTTAGTCTAGAAATAGTGAATATTGTTCCTAGGGCACAAACTGGTAAAAGGTTCACGTAGCTTACCTTCGTCTGGAAGCAGCAGTAAAGTTGTGTTAGGTATGGATGTTTCCGTGCCAATGCCAGAATTCTCTTTTCTGTCATTGTACAGTCTACATCGTCATCTTGAAGTATGACATCTTTCTTCAAGACTTTCACTGCGTATACTTCATCTTTTCCTTTTAGCTCAGCTAACATTACCTAAAACAAACAGAAATTCTGTTTACATATGAACAACAGATACCATAAATGCAGGGTTGCATATAAGTTTAACTGCACTGGGAATATAAACACAGTTACATACTTGCCTGAATGAAGTTGTATGTTTATAAAATTAAAAGTAATGTAATTTTAGAAAAAGATACCTCTGGTATTCTTTAAATTTGAAACATGATATCTGTTTTGTTTGTTAGTTAAGAAGACAGAAGATAAAGAATTTTTATCTGCTCATTCAAATACCTTGAGTGCCTTTCAATGAGATCTCAAAAACTAAAAAAGGAAGGAAGTTGATATAGAACAGAAATTTATTTCCCACTCTTATCTCCCACTTTTGGTAGTGAGATTTGTGTGTGATGAACTTAGTATACAATCTCACGTACCGTTCTGGCCACTTTAAAGTTGTTGATTTTAACTACTACTATTGTTTCAGGTTCAATCCCTATACTCCGTTTAAGTTCAGTTCTGGCTTGGAGCCAGGGTAATCTTCAGAGAAAGGATTAGAAAACAGGGAGACAAAAGAACTGCTTCAGCCCTGTCCCTCTGCATCTGCAGTTCCCGTATATCAAGGAAGGAAGAGTGTACTTGTGAAACAGATTCACATTTCAGTCCTCCTCCTCCTCTTTGATTCCACAGTGCACAGCACTGTGAAAAGAAAAATCTGTAAGCCCTGTAAACAGAGCAATGCCCCTTCCACCCTCATCAATTCCCTACTGTGGGAAGGTATCTGGTGAGTTACATCTTTGCCGCATACATGGTATTTTGGGCAGCTCTCTAAGCCTCTTGCATTAGTCGTATCTGAGTGGAAATGCTTGAATTCTGCTTCCTCCAGCACTAGACACACCCACTGAGGAAAAACAAGCACACAAACTGTTCTGTGAAATAAGTAAACTTGAACTGGGTATTATCTAGAAAGGAATGAACGCAGAACTCCACAGCATTATTCCTGGGCAGATTTGTCCTGCTTGACTACCACTAATTATCATGTTGAACAGTATGTATGTCTTCATTACCAATATCCTGAAATAGTGAACCACTGACACTGTGTTTCAAAAGGCCTGACTATAGTTAATAAAGTGAGCTAAAGCACAGAAAATGCCATCTGATCAGGAGGCTGATATTTCTGATCTGTGGGGTAAAAGCTGCTTTTACCCAATGGGTGAAGAATGGAAGGAAACCCCTGGGGTGGAAGGACCTTCTGAATGTCACCATGAATACTTTCAAAGCAGTGCAGTCAAAAAAAGCCTGCAACATCGGGGGAGGGGGGGCGGGGGGTGCGGGAAGCTACCTACCTTGCCAAAGCTGCCTTTCCCTAATACTTTGATGAAGTTGAACTCTTCAAGGCCTATTCGCTTGGTCTGGGCCTGTTTGACCTCCCCATTTTCACCATTCTCCCCAGCTTTGTTAAGCTGGTTGTCTGTTGACGTTGTAGCTGTTGCCCTGTGTTCCTCTCCCCGATTGTCAAATGACAACGCTTTCCTAATGTTGTTTTCCAGCTCTTTGATTTCTGTGGAAATGTGAGAAAATGTGTTCGTTTTAATCAAACATGACAAAAACAGCCTGTGTTAGTCTGTATCAGTTTTGGGAAGGGACATTCATCATCCCTGAATGCTGTGTAGAGCATTCTGTGGTTAAGAACACATATTTAGCAAACTGCTTCTCCACCTTACAGTAATCAGCTGAAATCCTGCTCTAACAGGAAGGGTGGCCTTTTAAAATGAACTTAAGAGAATGACATATCCAAAACTTGACGGATGAGTCAGAATAGTGGCCAAATAGTTGTTTTAGTGATTTTGGGTGTTCCTGTACCACAGAGAAGTACTTTGTTTTGAATACCCCTATCTTCCTGCAGCACTTACTCATCTTCCTGCTTCAGTATTTTAGAGTTGTATCTTCAAAAGTTCAAAGGATAGTTGGGCGTCCCAGTCCTTGAAGTCAACATGAATGGAGCACCTTACTCAGTTCCAGCTGTTATCAGATGCCTGCCAATAAAGTATTTGACCACTTCCTAGCGCCACTTCAAGTGGCAATTGTGTAGATCTGCTAAATGGTTCTGAAGGTTTCTCAATGCTACACACAGTGAGTCCTGGTGACTAATGGACCTCAGGGTCTGCCTCAAGCTCTTGCATAGCACTTCTGCCTGATGGCCTTGGAAGCAATAACTTTACTGGAAGCAATAACTTTACTGGACAGCTACAAAAGCGAAATTTAAGAGAGAATTTAGGCAAATCCTTTGTTCTTATTTTAAGCAAAACATCAGACATTTAAAGAATAATATTTAACCAAAATGCTGCCTGTGAAACAAAAAGGTTGACAAATTTAAATCAGTTCTGGACTCAGACTCTTACAGTACTTATTACCATGGAGCTTTGGAAGTCTCTTCCCTAAAAATAAGAGTGAGAAATTTCTCAACTGTAAATAATTTTCAAAGAATTTGACACAAAAGTATCTGTCTTCTTATTTCCTGGTGTAAAGATTTTTCATTCATCAGTTTACACACATGATGGTACATAAGATACCTCACAGACTTCTGATTTTCAAAAACTGCAATCAGATCAGATTCAAAAAGTGCTGCTGACATACACATTCTGTCAATCAGACTGTTCAGTTCAATGACATCAGGTCATATCAGTGAGGATTAAAATATTTATCTCCAAATCGATGTATGAAAAAGATCACTGAAAGGAAACACAGTTTTATGAAGCCTCTAGAGACGACACAGGCACGCTAGCATAGCCTAACTGGACAGAAGTTTTAATCATCACAAACGTTCAACATGGAATTGCAAGTAGGCAATTTTATCTCAAAAACTTATTAACAGTTAGTGGCTTTTCAGACAGATAAAGGCGCTCTCAAGTTCTGTGGTATTATTTAAAATGTTCTTACTCTTACAATGTATAACCTCCTCATATAAAGGTATTTAGTTAGGCAAGGACTCATCTAGTGAACTTAACAATGTTTTAAGATGATTTTTATAATTTTCCCTTTAAAAGCCACTTAATTTCACAGATTTAAATGAAATGAGAAGTAGGCATTTAAAAAAAGTTTTTGCAGTTCATAACTTTCCTAAGTGTTTCATTTTCTGGTGGTAACTAGTTTGTTGATTTGGTTCTACAAAGACTGGCGACGATAGCTTTTTTACTCCTCATAAGGAAGTGACAATATACATGTTAGGAAATAAAAAGAGATGTTCGACCTTGATCACATGGAGAAGTTGGTGCTGACTTTGACCTGTCTTCTTCTGATGATGTGCTTCCGGGAACTGGTTGTTGAGTCTCTGCACCTGCAATTAGCTAAGAACAATTCCAAAAGGGGTACTCAGCCATGAGATTCTCCCGAGCCAAGAGGAAATTTAGTTTAACAACATTAATTCGCGAGTAGAAGGATGAAGGAAAGTGAAGATGTTCTACCTCTATAGATACTCACTGACAGGACCTCAACCATACAGTAGATGGCATCACACCAAATGGAGACCATCATACAAACAAAGAGAGAACGAGCAATTTAAAGAAAAATAGGTCCTTAAGATGAAATAAACATAATAAGCATACCCAGTGAGTGGGAAAATTTTGAATAGCCACCTTGAGCCTGTGTAGAAATCTATCCGGTAAATACATTTAACTACAACAAGCATCAGCAAGCACTGCAAACTAACTCATGCAGTAACAACATGACAACATCTTTTCCCAGGAGTCACAGATCAATTAATTTATTCCTGGGTTTTCTGTGTTTCTGTAACATTTTAAAACAGTGTACATGGGATCCAAGTGTGCAATAATCAGGAAAATGAACAGAACGAAATGTCAATGTTTTAAGAAATTATGGTAAAATTTGCCTATTTCTCTAAGTGACAGTAATGGGTCTGTTGTCACAATCATGCAAATAGAGATAGAAAATGTGGCCAAATTCTGATCCAGGATACATACTACAAATCCAGAATAACTCCATCAGCTTTGGATGTACTTGAGGTGACCTATGCTCTTTATTTCTAGAACAGCCTAGTTCTTCCTAGAATAGTGATGATAACTCTGGAACCATCATCTGGCAAACAGCTCCTCTTCATGAGGGTCAGCACATTGGCTCATTTATCAGCATTTACAAAGTTATGGACCAGTGCTGTCTCAATCAATCAATTATCCAATGCCAATTCTGAGCCAAAGAGACATTTATGTTTTTATGAACTGTTGTGTCAGGCACTGTCTCTCTGTCAAATCTCCTTCCTCAAAATTAAAAAGGGAAAATCCTTCCAGACTATACAGACTCCAGGTTTGCAAAACTGTAGCAGGTCAAAATAAATTTCATATCAAAAATCAGAATAGATGATTTGCACTTATAAATCAAAAGCCAAAGTCTTAGTTCTGTACTGAGTTAAAAAAAATTCTTGTGCAAGTCAAGTGAGTGGGACTGAACCCCAACTAGTAAAGTTACAATACAGCCATACTCATCTCATTTCTTATGTGACACTACATCGTAGAATTACCTTTTTCCTCCTCTGCCCACTATTAGTGATCTTATCTGGAGTGACTCCAAGATCTGCAAGAACTTTAGCTATGCCTCTAGCATCCACTCCACAGTTTGGTGCCACATTTGTTTCACAGCGTCGATGTACATTCATCTTGCAAACTGCAATGAAATGTAAAGTAATAGAGTAAATTAAATACTACCTTGGCATGCATTTGTCTTACTTAAATCAGACCTTATTGGACCTACCAATAACTTTTTCAAATAAATATAATTTCAGTAGAAAAATACTTAGCTGGATTTGCAGTGACACTTGAACACTAATATAAAATTATTAACCTGGTTATCATTATTCTGCTATGATAAGGCAGAACAGTGCTTTCACACAGTACCCAGAACAGACACAGGAACAAATTAAATATCTAATGATCCTGTAAATCTTAAGTAGAATTTGAATTAGAAGAAAAGTCCTTCAGAGCTTGGATTTTAGCAGTCCACTTCTGCTCTCATACTGAGAGCGCAACATCAGTTCCTCCTATGTTATTGCTTCTTACTCCATTTTACTCAGGTAGATTAACTCCTAACGTAGGCAGGCATAAAACCAACAGTTTTGTTAGTTTTTGTTTTAAGTTCTAATAAAACTCTTTGGCACTGTTAGCCACTCTTTTTCTTTAGATGGCAATCCATTTACTAAGCTCTTTCTCTTAATTACCATCTCCTGAAACTCGCACACTAGTAAGAGGAAAAACAGGTTACATTGCTTCCAGATTATGGGGTAGGGGGGTGAACATAGCTGCATGAAGAATAGCATAGTGTGGATTTGCTAGGAGCAGGTGATGTATTTTATCCTAGACTTCACTGCCCTCTTGTGGAGCAAGACATAAAGAAAGCAAAACTGCAAGTGTAATTAAATACTAGATTAACATTCAATTGCTCAAAATCCTCACTTCGTTACTTTTTAGAGGAAAAAAAAAATAAAAAAAGTATGTATTTATAAAGCTGCATTTCATTATATTGTTCATCAACAATGCCTTCAACATATAAGCCTTAAAGAAACAAACCATATTTGCCTCTGAGACTATACACAGGCATTGTATCTGCAGCAGTAACCACGTGCATCAGAAAGCAGGTGCCTTTCCTTTGCAAGTATGTTTCAGCTCACAAGAAGAGCAAGAAGAAATTGCCACACGTGTTATTTTCAGTGCATGTATATTCAGTGACAAAAGCTCAGTGGCAAGTAAAATGTTTGACCTAGGATCCGTAACAGTGGACACTGAGGAACTGAACTGCTTGAAATAAAGCAAGCGGGAAAATTTTGTACAGTCCAACTTCATGAACAGATTTTATAAAAAGAAGCACAGGAATAAGCAGTGAAAAAACAGAGGAAGAATAAACCTCAGGAATACACTTTCATGGTGTTCATAACCACATTGGGCAAGCAAGTACATCTCTGAAGAAGGGAACATTGTTTGGCACTTGTTAAGAGATAAAACAAAGCACGGAGAAAATGACATGTCCAGCTCAGGTGAGTTCTAGATTTCATGCAGACGTACTGCATTTTTATAGGCACTAATTTTATGAACATGGAGAAAGCAACATAGGCTCTCTGAACTATTGTTTCTATGCATCTGTTACACAGTAAACGCATATATATGAAAAATAACGTTATTTTCTACAGGTAAGAGGAAATGAACCACTATGGCACTTGAGAGAGAATATGAAAGTGAATTAATATATTCACAGATTAAGTGGTGAGATGCTATAGCTCTGATTAAAAATCAAAGAGAAAAAAAAATCAGGTTTAATTGAAAAATCTTCTCTGAACATATCTCCGCCATAATTAAGATAGCATTTGAACAAAATCTTTAATAGTAGTAAAGTAACAATATTTAGAGTCTAACACTTTATCACTGCTCACTAGCTAGAATCACAAGGCAAGGCTTGAACTTCAGAATGCCCTCACTGTCTATCACTTTGCCATGA
>NW_008824935.1:2830280-2836796 GCF_000699105.1 Pygoscelis adeliae | reverse complement strand
GAAGCATTAGGTCTGAACTTCATCTTAAATACTGCAAAGCATATATTTAATAGATTATGTGTTTATACATATATGTGTGACTCCATGTTTCTGCTGTTGAGAAGTGTACATAACATTATTTTTTGTATTTATGAAGATGGACCTACCCATTCATAAAGGTGTAACAAAATGAAAATGCTTATAATTCCATTAGGTACTACTTTCTAAGAATCTGACAATCTTCATGACATCATTACCATCGACCCACTAATTGAAGTATTTTATTTACTATTTCTAAAATATTACTTTCCTTTGCAAGTATTTGTACTATTTTCTCCTCCTTCCAGAATATATAGATCTGCTTGAAACAAGGAGATATGGAACCAACCATTTCTGGTAGTCAGCTAAAATGACATGAATGCACCTTCCCGCAGTAACTTCATATACAGTTACTGTACAGAGTACACAGTCCTTAAGCTGCAGAACATAATGAATCCTTTATTTTCTGGAATAGAGGGGCTAGGCAGACCATCACAAAGGATGATTTGGCTAGGTATCAGAATACCTCATCTTCTGGATATGGGCACACAGGACTGGTTCTGCCTCGCCTAGCCAATACATAATAGTCATTTTTGAAGATGGTGTTAAAGGGAAAAGTAGCTAGAATAATGACGTTTAAAAAGTTTAACAACCGTCACCACACACCTGAAAACACAGAAGGCTTATAAGCCGAAAGGATGTAAAGTCCCATGCTCCTAATTTTCTGTCAACTTCTAATTTCCTATGTGGCAATAAACCTACACAGCAGCGAGTGCAAAACGTGTTTCTGCACCTGTCCTCTGCATCTGTTATTGACTGGTGTTGCAGACAGGGTAAAGGACCATTTTTTAACCATGATGGCAATCGCTACAGCAGTCCGCTATTTACTTTATATTCATTTTTGTACATGCTGGAAAAGACAGAGTAACTTGAAGTCTCTCCAAGTCTACTGCACTCACAAAGAAAAAGAAAAGCTCTGAAGTGGTAATCCTTACCTTTGCATTGTAAACCTTGTCTCAAAAGACCCCAGAGCAATGAACCACAGTGGTCACAGAAGGTGGGCACTTTGTAATTGTGAATGCTGAACTTGTGAGGCATGTTGACACTGAAACGCTGGGATCCCACTTGCTGAAAAAGGAAAGCAGAGCATATTTCATTCTAATTAATTTCTTTATAATCAGTGTACGCCGAGGCCCTGTTATGTTTTGAAACCGCACAGAATTCAAACAAGATGAAATAGGTCTGTGCTCAGATGATGATCTTTGCATTAGATATACTCCAGCTCCAGAGTTCTTCTCACTACTTTATTTGGAGAAAAGAGGGGGAAGGGCTGCTGTTGTCTAAAAGATAAAGACTAAAGTCTACTTCCTAGTACTTCTGGGAACAACAAATACATAGCTATCAGGAAAGATCTCTTAATGTGGAAGGCAAGGAAGTCACTCCCGATTGTTTTAGGAGGCCGAACTAATACAGGACTAAGAAACAGAAATATATCACAACCCCTTTACCTTTTCAGATCCCACTCGTCCTTAGATTATGAAAATGACAAAGATAATTTGTTGTGTTCAGGGATTCCAAGGTACGATTACTTACTAATTAAAGAATGTCATTGATAAGTTTTTACAGTGGCCGCCGCATAGCAGGAGATTTATTTTGATGTTTTTCCTTCCCTTTCCTATTACCACTGGCTTCTCTCCAGTGATCTAGTACCCCTTCTAAACAATGAGAGCATTGTATCAGCAAAGCATACAAGTCTCCACCAGTCTGGAGCCTGGGAATATAAAACTAGGCAAGATTTTGTATCTTCCTGTGAGTACTATGCAAAAACAACACTAGCCAAACACAGTCCTTCATCACAATCCTATGCAAGTGACCAAGCTTCGGACATAAAATACTGGTTGTGAACCAGATATTAAAGAATGCTTCCAGTATGAAAAATGGTAGTGAATTGCACAGGAAGAATGAGATCAGTCAGTGTCTCAGTCAAATTCATATCAAAGTTGAAAGAGTGGCTTAAAACCATTGGTACAGACAAGTCTGATTTGTAATTTAAAACTAGGCTTTTTCAAGCATATAAATTTAGGTTTTTAACAAATAAAACTAAGAAATGTACTTTTTCTGCGTGGCCAAGGAACTGGGATCACCCACAGACTACCTCACTTAATCCTATGGTGAAAGACAGCAGGCCCTTGCTGTTGCACAAAACAGAACAGGGCAGTGAGCATTCATTAGCTTTTCTGTTAGAACACAAACAAACAAAAAACTTCCGTATAAGATAAAGCATTCACTGCTTACAGCTGAGGGCTACAACTGTTTAAAAAACCATAAACCCACTCCCGTCCCCAACTGTCCCCTATCAACCCAGCCATAAAAGGATACCCCAAAGCTGAGGAGTCTAAGGGAGCTGAACACGACAGCAGCTCCCTGGTATATGACTGTCCACGGGAATTAACATTAATTTCCTAACCAACCCTAAAAGGGCCATCTTAGCTGAGAGAGACCTTTAACCCAAGTGACAGGATTGCTTTGTTTTCTCTTCTGACCCAGAGCTGAACGTGCCATTGGCAGATATATCTACCTCCCTGACAGTATGGTTCTGAAGGCAACTAATTTCATTTTCAGGTGATGTCTTAATTTATTTAAATGCATGATAACATGAAGCACATATTGTGTTAATTCCATTAATATACAAAAGCTTGCTAGAGGTAGGGAGTAATTATGCTGGAAAACCTGTTAGCTATGCATTACCTTATCACTACCATGTTATACAATATCCATGGGCCTTCTTCAACACACGGAAGGCTTTTGTTCTACATTTTGACAGTTTGGATGCAGTCTTTGTTGAGGTTAAACTTTGCAAGCAAATTCTGGGCAGTCTTTTATGTTGAGGCAATACCCAAGCATACTGCCTATCCTATCAGCTGCTAATGACTCAGCCACACAAAATGCAGTTAAGGAATAAAGGGTCCCATCCTGCTCCTTTTGAATTAAAATGACAAAACTCGTATTAATTCAGAAATGGAGAATGTTAAAAATGAAAAGGAGTGGAAAGAGCTCACTGAGACTTAAAGCATTCAGATGTTATAAAAAGTTTACTAATTAGAAATAAGTTGCTGTGCAATAATTCCCATGTAGATGAAACTGTTATGATAATCTGTCATTCCAAAGTAAATGCTACATCACAAGACAACCAGAAGGGCACAAAAAAGTCTGTAACATTTATTGATTAAACAGAGGAGATGACACTACTTTGAACAGATGAAAGACAGAGTTTTATCTAGAAAATTTATTTTATAAACATTTACCTCATCGTGAGTTTCCTGTTTTTTTAAGCCAGCACACTTCGTTATTATAAGTTCATGGCATCTCTTGTGGACTACACAAGTGCAAACTATAAACAAAAAACAGATAAAAGAATGAGTTTTCATGAAGACTGATTTTAAAGCAAAAGACTGATCTCAGAAGACTAGAAATGTTGGAATTTGAAAGGCTGCAAGTGACTGGTGACTTGGTGAGTCCTATGAAGTAAGTCTGGCTTACAAAGGCAGAATATAATGGACTTTCAAGAGATCAATGAATTTTAAGAGAAGTAAAGCATATCTGTCAAAATCTCAGTATGTAAAACCACAAATTACCTTCTGAAATATTAACCACAATTTTTCTCAATTTTTACCTATTTGATTTCTTTATCTAATAAAGTCCATGATCTCCACATTATATGAGACACAATGGCAAAAACAATTCCTGTCTGAAGAGTTTCCAGAGGAAAAGAGACACAAAGATAACTCGTAAAAGTCAAAGACAGATAAACCAAAGTCGAACATTCTTTCTGTAACACATTATCGTAAGTTGATAACAGTAAGAGGTTTCAGGAGGCAAAAATGCTTTGTCAATATTCACACTGATTACTTAATCAATGAATGACATTTGCAGATATGACAGATAAGATTAAAAATTGCAAGGTCTATCGTACTGTGGGATTCAAGGTCATTAAGCAAAGAAAAAAACCTTCAGAGTGAAATAATGAATTTCATTTTCTTCTATGTTTGGTCATTGTTGTAAGAAAAAAAAAATCAGAACTCAAGGAACCTCTGCTGTATGTTAATAGAGTAATTCTCATTATAGCATGTAAAACCATTATTTGCATTTATTTATTTACAATGAGATTTCATCAAGTCTTTTCTAACTGAAAAATCATCACTAACTTGATTATTTTACTTGTCAGATGAGAATTAAGTAGAAAAACATCATCCCAAGAGGTGACTGCATAAAAAATAAAAAGTACAAGAAATTGAGTTGAAAAATGGGAGCTGAAAATGAAGCACTCCTGCAGTCTTTGCTACAATCTTCTCTAATGATGACCTTCATAATTCTCTCATCTATTTAATTACAGTCTTTGCAATTACCTGGCATTTTTAAACAAAAAATCTTAAGCAGAATAAAGAATTCCCGATTTTAAAATGCAAGAAGTGAAAAAAGAAGAAGCCAACATCCTATGTCCCCCTAGTTGGATGTGCATCAAGAGAGATCTAGTATCTGCTGTTCAGCGATGCTAACTGTGCCCCTACCTCATATATGCTGTGTAAGACCAACAGTTTTGAAAAAATCTTACTGTGACTTACTGCAAAGAATGTATCTTTCTTTGGTGAGACAAACTCATTCTGATCATCTTGTGCTAAATTCTTAACACTGTACATATACAATGCTTGATGAAAATATCTTATTATATATTATAACATAATATATATATTCAAACTGTCCCCCTGTAGATTTTCTCTTACCTTGACATTGGTATCCCTGTTTTCCTATTACACCCCTGAAAATAAAACAGTGTTTTAGAAAATGAAGAATATGTATTTTTAAAAACAAAAAACATTTTTTCCTCTCCTTACTGGACATACACACGTTTAAAAGAATAGCTTCTTATAACTAGTCATCTTATAACCGCATGCCTAGACTGAGATCAGTTCAAAGTAGGAACCACATTTCAGCTGCTAAGAGGTAACAGGTAGGAAGATAGGCCACGGAGGAATTCAGAAGTAAAGACACATTTCCTATAATAAAATAGGCAAAGCCAAAGGGTACATAGAGAGGGAAGCCACAAGCCGGTAAAACAGTCATCAGGCAGGCCCCTAAATAGACAGAAAATTGCATTTGCCAATATTGTTGCTTGAAATCATCTTAGCTAACCTAAAGCCTAACCTGCAGACATTTCTTAGAGGAATGTAGTTGAGTTCATGTACAATTCACATCGTTTCACATTACGAAAGACAGAGTCATTATACACTCTTAAGAAATATTAATTATGGATCAAATCAGATCTTATGTGTATTAAGGTGCAAATCAGTATCTCTAGGTAACTTTGGAAAACATCAATAAAGTCGCTGAAAAATAACTGAAAACGGAATGTCTTTTCCCTATCTGAAAATTGTGAGTACTCAAAACTAATGTAAATAATTTCTAAAAGGGAGCTCTTGACATACACTGTAATAAGAAAGACCCTGTACACTAAGCACCCAAACCCCTGGATCATTAGAAGTCTAATATTCCCATATTTCATTAACTTGCAGGATGTATATGAGCTTGGCATTTCCTAGGAGGAAGATGGTGACACTTAAGCACCTAAAGAAGAATTCAGTCATCTTGGCAAAACGTAAAGGTCTAATATTAAGTCTAAATCTACACTTAGGCACCTACAGAACACAAGACTGGCTGTCTACCTAGAATTTATAGTGTGGACTACACAGGAAAAGATTGAACTTTGTGGCTCAGAGGAGAAAAAACACAAATACAACAAATTCTAACATTTGTGATGGAAGTTTAAGAGTCTTCTATTACTGTCTGCAAAACTGATGACAGCTTAATATTAAAATGAGGAGGAAAAGAACTACTACTCTACGCCATTTATACTTCAGCAAAACAGGAAGGTATGTTAACTCTTCAATACAAAGTTGCAAAGAAAGCAAAGCCATACCATATAAAATCTCTGCAGTGCGAACAATATGTTGGTTGTCTAAGATAGGTGGCCATAAACTTGTGTCCATTAACCTGATGTACTCTGCGTCGCACAGCACCCTGGCGCTTTCTGGGGCGCATACGTTCCCGGAACACACGTTCTTCATTGTCTTTGGGTGCTGAAACAGAGGAAAAAACAATAAGCACTGGCTGTATCAGACACAAACATGGGAAAACTCAAATGCAATACATAAGTGGATATTTTACAAAAATAAAAATAATCCTCTCTAGCTAGCAGTGCAAGATAACTTCCCTAAGCTGTGGGTAATTTTTTTCTTTTTTAGTATCAGTTACTAAAGGGCAAGAGTTTTCATTGCCTGGAACAGGAGCTTCTATTTGTTCTAAACCTTTATCTGTAAATTCATGCTAAGCCGGGAATAAGTCTTCTGCGCTTTATCACTATCAAGCACACTGACAACCTCTTTAACAGTAATTACACAGTTAGATTCTCCAAACAGGTCAGACTCTCATCTCATTTGATCT
>NW_008824935.1:2822385-2830262 GCF_000699105.1 Pygoscelis adeliae | reverse complement strand
GAAATCCACCAAAAAATCCCAGCATCCCCTGGTCCCCATACACTCAGAAAGTGCTGACACAAGTGCAAGAAAGCTGACTACAAATACATATTATCAAGCAGAACAAAACTCCATCCAGAACTGATTACTTTGTAGAATTCCTGATCAAGATCTGAGCTTCAGGCTCTAATAATCCACTTTGATACTAATACACTTTCAGCAAAATGTTCAAGGGAAGGAAGTTGTTCCTCTTAACCAACTCCTGTTCAATTGCATATGAGATTTAATGGCAGAGGAAGTAAAAAATGAAGTTGATATATCTCAGAATGAAAACCTTTGGAAAAAATCCTCCAGAGTGCATTGGGTCTTTTTTCCCCAAGGCTTTATTTTGAAAAGTATCACTAACACCTCCACAGTATTCTTTATGCACTAAGCAAAAGCTGAGGATAAATCAGCAGTGAAGAATAGTACACAGTTGTTAATGAAAGACAGATTTTACAAGCATTCCTTGAGCCACTTCTGTCTCTGCAAAATACAATATCAGATATGGAGGGGACCACATTCAGTCATCCATTGCCAACTGAATCTATGTATTCACTACATCAGTGCATATAACACTTTGAAATGTATTTAACACTTGTCATTCTCTGAATTTCAGCTACCCTGAATCATTACGATGGCCTAAAGATGCCAACTTTGGTCTGTTGCATGCTCTTCTGTACACGAGAGTTCTCCAAGCAACAGTACAGTATTTAACAATAACACAAAGAAAATTAAAAGTCTGAGAACAACTCAAATCTATAATGGTCTCAAATTCTTTTACAAACACTGCAATAAACCCTATTTTTGAGGGTTGTAAAATTAAAAAGTATTGATTTGGGAATTCCTAGAAAATGGTCTTAAATTAAGCCAATGGATGGATATCCCGGGAAACTACAGAGCACAGACCCACGAATCAAGATAATTTCTTTCACTGCGCAGCAAGGCCTAAAACCCATGACATTAGCAAATTCATTTATGCACTAAAAAGCCTAAGCTCCTCACACATTAACATCTTACAAAAACTTCATAGTCAGAATGGGTTTTCACCCTAAGAAGACACATCTGTGTGACGGCCAGAATGGCATTACTTTTCTATTCTAAGTGAGCTCTCAGTAAATAAACATTGACTTATACACAAAGCTGCCCCTTTTATTTATGCCAAAGAACAATAAAAAAGCAATGGCTCTAGGTTCCCCTTCAAGAAAGAGATAAGAAGTACCAAATAGTTATCAACTATGTTTATTTTTATGTTGTCAATTGTGTTTATTTTTATGCATTAAGCAGAACTCTGATGTCTAAAAAATACCACAGCCCCTCTAGAGAAAGACTGTCTTCCACAGAGAATACGTAACAAGTAGTTGGAAATCCTACCAAAGACTCCTACTTTGAGCTCCTGAATAATATATTGACTTTACAAAGCTGCTGGAAATCTTTTAAAAGTTGTTATTGTTATAGGAAATAGTTCTATATCAACACAGAACTGTTCTTTTGGTTATCATCCAGATTGTAGAATTTGCTAAAGTATGCAGCCTGGATGTGAGAAAGTTAAAATCCCACTCTCCTGGCAACAGTTCCCAAAAAGTTATCTGCTTATATGAAATGAACAAGATGTTCTGACAGTGCACAGTTCACACTTGATACGCTAATCAGTCTACAATACCGCTCTTTTCTGCTCTTTTTTTCATCTGAAGTGTAATTCTTCACAGAAAAAGCACCTGTAATTTTACAGAGCAGATAAAAATCCTCTTCTTGTTTTGGCTAAATAAACACAATATCATGACACTATTTTTTTTTTTTTAACCAACAAAGTCTTAAAACTAATTTTACTGTATTACCTTCAGTTCTATATTTAATACTGTTATGAAATTCCATTTTTCACTTACAATACTTATAGTTAAAACACAACAACAAAATAGTGTCTTTTTCAGAAATGCACTGACTTGAAAACAGCTACAAGCAATACACCAATCCTGAAATCACCAGATTAAATGGCAGGCCTCAATTATGTATGGCATTTCCACACAAACAGCATCTCTGTGTGTGAAAAGGATGCTCGAACAGCTCAGGGAAATGTAGTTTTCTTGGTCTGTCTTGGATAATGTTAGAGGTTCGTTAGCCAGTTCCCCCAAAACTGTCTCTCCTGCCAGTCTGCTGTTCCACATTTATCACTAAAGACTAGTAGTTGGCCAAACCCGTGCACTGCATCCTGCTTTAGTGTTGAACTGCAGTGATGAACTGCATGTCCAAGAGCAGTGACTCCCCAGCGGTGACTCTGCCTCTACCTCACCTCTCATTACAGCCCGCGTAGAGTCCCCACCTTGCCAGTCGGCAGCAGTACTTGTTTGGGGGCGTTGGAGTAGCATCTGGCATTACAGTGCATGACTGGACACTAGATGACTGGACGCCAGCCTTTCATCAAAGCAGACCAAGTCACAAGAGAAATTAATTCACCCATGAGCTTTACACTCAGTTTACATCAAGTTCAGCTAGCTTGTTCACTGTTACACAACAAAAACACATAAGCAATGCTTTTCCACAGTCCTCAAGCAAAACACTGCCACGTCTTGCACGATCCACATTGCTGCTGTGGACCACAGGCACAAAACCAGGCAGTAACTTTCCCAGGTGACTCAGAAGCGGATGATCACATCTGTCCTGGCTCATACCCAGGGTTGTGAACCACTCATTTCTAGTAGCACTAACAATAGTCTTATGTTTAAATTAAAATCCATTTATCTGATACTGAACAGCCACATTAGAGACGTTCATTTAACTGTCTGAAGACATCTCCTTAGAAAGGGAGCTACACTACTCTCCCCAAACTTCTCTCATTGTTTGCAAGCCGGAAAGCAGAGATCACTAAATGCTATCAGAAAACAGGGAGTACCCCCAACATTTGTGTGATACCGCCAACTAGTGCTTTCAAGACATACTTTAGAAAATATGAGCATCCCAAACAAAACTGGCCTTTAAATATATCTTAAAAAGTCTTACAGTGGTATAGGATAGATTCTAGAAAATACCATTAGGATACTGCATAGTGCCCAATCCTGGCATTTCTATTCTTAGCAGAGGAGTTCTAATGAAAATTAAGTGGATTTGCTGTAGTCAGTCTATAAGCAAGTTCCAATATAAACAACAATTTCTTCTCACAGTATTTCTACCAGGTAGTCACAGAGGGTTATCGTTTCTTCAGTAAAAGCTGCTTCTTTATGTAACGTACATTCTGTTCCCTGTTTTGATTTTGAGTCCTTCAGCCCTTTATATTATTCAGTTTATCTTTTTTTTAATACATTTCTTTAACTTTCATTTTCAAAAGAAGGAGTAAGAAAGGCTCATGATAATTTCCAAGTGTTCGTGGAGAACACTGTGAATGCAGCACACTGAGTTTAGGCTTTATATGATGGTACTTGAGAACTGGTAAATTTATAACTAATTTCGTCTCAAAACTATACCCAGTAATGCCACTACTTCTTTTCATTGCAGCCAAGAGTAACTCTAGTTATTTGGAAAACAATAGCATATAATTGTTTTTTTAGACTCATACGTATATACAAACATATTGCCTACAATTTCAAAGATTGAAAAGACTTGCAGGCTGAACTCCAAGCTCTTAGAGAAGTGTTACAAAAGTCAGAAGTATTTGGCATGCAAAACTGCACAAAATTCACAAATACTTGCAAAATGGATGTTTAAATGAACTGTCTAGAACCACATTTAACACTGTTAATCATGTAGTATCTCTTAAGTATGTATTATAAGTCACAAGTTAAAAGATAAGAAAGCGACACATAGCAACGCTCAAAGGGCACAAGATTGGAGGAAAAAGACCCTGTACACCAAATAACAAAGGCTGGAACATGGCAGGTCTCATTTCATACTAAAATGGTTTCAGCATAAATGAGAAGGGTTCAGTGTGGAGCACTAACTGCAACAGGCAGAACTACCCTGTGTAGCAAAATGTCCCACTTCCATTCCTTATCCTCTATGTTGTAAGTACTTACAGAATTCTCACAACAAACAAAAAAAGGGAAAAAATATTGCAGAAAAAGAGAGAGAGATTACATGCACAGAGAGGTTTTTCAGCATTTGCTATTGCTCCGAATGATGTCTTCTAAAAGGGAACACGCTGGGCGCTTCCCTTAATGTGGAGGGACTGGCATCGAACAGTGACAGCATTTGGGGAAGAAAAAAAAAAAAATCAGATGTTTTAGTTAAATGGCTACTGCCCCCTCAAAGCCAAACTGTAGGCCATGTACAACGGTAATGCTCACAGCAACAGGTATAGCTGCCAGGTAACCCCATGCAACAGAACACTGACACCTCCACAGCACTTCTGGCACAAAGTGCTTTTCACCCCGGGTGTCTCTTGGGTGTCTTCACGTTCCCGTCACCCACAACTAAAACCAGCATCCAGAAAAACCAGCTGGTTTAACACCAACCCTTAATAATTACAACAGAGCCTAACTGAACAAAAAATGCAAAGGAATAATGATTGTACTGATGTTTTATTGCTGAAGATTAAAGTTAAGAGCTTTTGTATCCTATTTAAACCTGACCACTTTAACCAGTATGTATGTACTGAAATAGAGCTTTTGTTTTAGCACTATATAACATCTAAAGGGAGGGAGAATATTGAGACAAGAGAGGTAATTTGCCTAAAGTTATGTCGGTAAGTGAGAAGGGGCAGGAACAATGTCCAGGACTTCTCAGGTTTCAGGACGGAGTGTAACCAGATCATTATGCATCAAAATTAGGTCTCAAAGGATTATTCCCAAACTCTATTTTGGGCCTCTACAGTAGAAGCATATATACTGTCATCAAGATTTCTCCAGGCAGAAACTGTTACAGGATTTTGCTTTTAAGGCTTTAATCTTCTTTAAAGAAAAAAAAAAAGAAAAAGAAAAAAGCTAAACACCCCCATATATTTACATTTTTATCTCCTTTCTTTTAAAAAAGCCTTGCTTAGTAGTTAACACACGCAACAAACTAGTTTTGTAACTTTGAGATAAAAAATAGCAAGGTAAATGCTACAATATAATTTCATAAAGCTGTTACTGACGAACACACAAATTAATTGGATAGTTTATCACAGTCATAGAAAAAGCATGCAATTTTTCTATGTCTTTTTCTAGGAGTACAGTATTTCCAGACTATTTCTTTAACAAGGAACAAACACACAGGTTTTGCTTACTATATCTCGAATCTGCTTTCTTTAGGAAAGCTAACAGGAAATTTCTTGTTTAATAGGAGAAGAATCCGATCCTTAGATAACACTGCATTGTTAAAGAAATCAAAGATGATGAGTGTTACTAAAGAAATGAAAAAATGCTCACAGAATGGGTGAGTTTTAGAAAAGACAGGTGTCTTGACAAGTCATGTCTGTTAACATGAGCTATTTACTGAATGCATTGAAGAACAAATTGCATTTTAAAGTATATCAAGCCCCAATATGGTGGGTGGCTTTGTCATATGGGCTCAGGCTCAAATTTATTTGCCTTTGAACACATTGCTTATCTTTAAATGCTTAAATTCTTGTCTAAAAGAGAGATTCTGCCTATATGTATTTAAAGATTTCCCTTGACATGCAAACAGATAAAAGTGATTGGGATTGTAACAGAAACACATTTTTGTTTCAGGGCTTGTTTTACTTTCCTTTTTTTTAAAAAAAAAAACAACCCAAACCTATAAAGCTATCCAAATGATTATTTACACATGGTTCAAACCTTCTCTACATACTTAATTATTATCATGAACACATTCATTAGCTCACTCAGAGCTGAAGGGACAACAGTAACTCCCCACATCCTTTCAAATGGAAATACTTTCACATTCCATTCACTTAATAAAGGAGAACGTAAAGTCCAGAAGTACTAAAGAGTCTTGTAGAAACGAAGGTCTGATTACAATTTCAGCACATGGAGAAGTCTGATTTAGTTTTCAGAAATGTCCCAATCTTGCTGGCTGGCAATAATTTGGACCAAGTGTTCAAAACCAGGAGCAGGAAGCCTGGTACCTGAAGGGACACTGCTGCCACGGGTGCAGGCCATCTGCTCTGCTGCAGCAGAGGTTGAGGGGGAGGGAGGATTGATTCCTGTATGTGCTGAAGCAAAATTCTCCTTCAAATGACTTTGACCCTTTCCTTAAGAAAGCCTCCAAGATGAGCCCTCACATGTTTCTGCTCTCCATCTGCACAGTGCCCGCAGAATTAGTGACAACTTACACAAGCTTAAGGTATTAACAACATGCAATTACACATGGTCTTCTTCAGATGATCATACAGCATGTTTTAATAAATCTAATATTTAATGAACAGACTTGTTTATAGGAACTGTTGACTGGACAACTGGTAGGGGATGGATATATATATATAGGATGCTACATCCATTTTTTAGACCCCTGGGGGCTCACACAGATGACAGGGGTACTGACCTCATCTTAGAGGGTGAATGTAGCAATTCCTACAGATAAACAGCTGTCAGATCCACAAAGTAAGCAAATCAGAGATAGATTCCTTCTACATCCTCTCAATTTCTTCATTGGTGGTATTTAACATTAATGATTCTAAGAAATATGGTAGTTCTGAAATAAAAAACCTGTAACTACAATTTTCACATTACATTTTATTTGGCAAAAGAAGTTCTATTGCTAGAAATACCACAGGGAAGTGCTATATGACAGGTTTTCTGAAAAGTCCATTTCACATCTCAAGGTTTTTAAAATAAAATTTCAACTTCCAAGACTTTTTCCACAAGACAGAATTTAGAGCTTTTTCAGTTGGAAAGGAGACAATGTCACAGACAACAGGACAAAAAAAAAAAAAATTCCATGCTAACTAAGGTTATTTTGGTCTTCCAGTGTTACCTCTCAGGAGGAACAAACAGCCTCACTCTAAACACAGTGCCCTTATGTCAATAAATCTGCAGCTGAAATCAGAGAGGTGGAAATGCATTCTACATATGGTAAATACTAGAACTATTATTCAGGAGAAAAATCTTACTCCACGGAATGTAATGGGTTTACTCATGTAATAACTAGTGATGTAAAATAATAATTTGTAAAATGTAGAACAGTTTTTGTGCCGTAACTTCATGTGAGAAACTTACAGGAAGAAAATTAATTTAGTTTGTGGCAGTAACATTCAGTTCATGTTGATATAGTGTTAGTAATGAGTAGTATTAGAAGCCTGGTGTTAGTATTGATAGTGTTAAGTCCTGACAGGCTAACAAGGTGCAATAACTCTTATTAAATCAACTACTTACTGAAGCTAAAAAAGTACATCACCTTTTGAATGAAGAAACTACATATATAATACATTATATTATTATTATTCTAAGATTATTATAACTATGATCAGACCAAAAGCCACCCTTGAGATTAGATTTCCCTACCCTTATTGCTGCAAGTCTGCAAACATGTCCGGCAATGTGATTGCAGCGTGCTCCTCAGAGCATGCCCAGTGCTTGTGGTGGTGGATAATCTGGTGACACATGCTTATATTGACTGTCCTTTGGCTGTCTTCAAGGAAAGAAGGAAAATGGGACAAAACATCACAGTCAAGGCTGCTGTGGAAGATGAACTTTCAAAGTGGTGTACACATGCATGATTATTTTAACACAGCTCCAGGCTATGGAAGTATCTGCAGGGTCAACTGACCTCTCTGCAGGGTCAACACCTGAGCTGCTGGCATTTCTCAGTTCCTGGAAAGGAAATGGTGTTGTAATGCAAAGAAGGAAAACAAGTATTGTGAAAATTTCAGGACAAAGCCCTTTTCCCAGGGGTAACTATTAAACCAGGCAGATCCCGAATGACAGTATTTTAAGCATGTGTTTGTGACAGATCGAGAAGTTCAGCAG
>NW_008824935.1:2818167-2822331 GCF_000699105.1 Pygoscelis adeliae | reverse complement strand
CAGGCTTTTTCTAACAGTTGCAAAAGCTACATAGAGCGCAATGAAACAGAACCTTATATGACTGGGGTTTCTGGTCTTTTAGAAAAGAGTGGTTTCTTGAACATTTTTTCAACCCCAGCTTTGTTCGTTTGCCATAGAATAACAGAAACATAAGTGGCAGACACCTAGAAGATGCTTGAGCCCAGCTTCCTGCAGTGAGGAAGGGTTCACATACTTCAGGCATCCTCAGCTTCCATTTTTCTGATGGTTCTTGAAAATCTCCAGCGAGGGAAACTCCACAACACACTCGTGTATCTTGTTTCACCACTCTGGCAGGCAGGCTGTTTTGCTAATAGCCAACCTAAATCCTTTTGCAGTAAACTATGCTGGATGAGTGATTGGCAACCTGAAAAAGCACGTTTTTTGCCAGCACAGAAACTACTGAAGTACCTGTAGCAACGCAACCATTATCCTGTTGTACACCATGCAAAAGACCAGGGGCTGGGGATGGCCAGAGACACAGCAAGATGTCACAGAAAAGACGACTGTAGAAATTTTGCATACTTTTCAGGCCACAGCAAGACAGAAGCTGCTTTGAACTAAACAGGTCCCTGCGGATACCCCAGTCCCATGACAGCTGCAGAAAAGCTGTGATATCTGAAGGTAAAAAGGAGAACGAAAAACACTTCCTGCCTTTAAGCTACTAAATATCACAGTTGTCTTGTTGATTCCATTTCCAGATCCCCCTCCTGATATCGACAACTTGCTTCCATCTGAGTTTAGAAATGCGTGTAAAAAAGCTCACTCGCGCTAAAATCTCCATATTAAATCTGGTAATTCCACGTAACCACATTAAGGACCTATGGTGTGTAACCTACACAGGTCAGAGAAGATGGCTTTCAAAACATAGTTTTATAATGGTTATTGCCCACCCCCCCAAAAAAAAGCTGAAGCCTATGATATACATTACGCCTATTCAGGTTTCAGAGTGCTTCCAAGCAGAAATGAAATAATCTTACCTACAATTGGGAAAGACGCTGTTCTGAGGTGTCACCATTGCAGACATGAGAAGTACAGAAACTTCAGTAAGTTTACTTTGGAGAAGCTATTCTTTTTGCATTTTCTTTTAATTTTTCTACATTTGTTTCCCAGTAAAGTACTAACTACTTGCTTGTATCCTCCATGGGGCAGAGGGAGTCCATTGCAAAACTGCTTGTGATTCAAAAGAGCCTCACACGGCGCCTACGTAATAACTGAGAAAGCCAGAAAAGATTGCAGAGCAGCTCCTTTGTCCCAAGCAGGAAGAATTCTTCCCATTAGTCTGACTAATTTTGGTATAAATTAAAATGGCACTGAATCCTGAATACTTTGCTCAAAAAATGCTCAGGAAGGCCAGAGGGACTTTCGAGGGCAGGCAGAATGACACTGATACATTAACATTTTATTTACAGACTTTTTTCTTATACTTTCAGGTAATGGCAATGGTATTTTTCAACAAATTAAAATAGAGGCTGTAAAAATTTGGAAGTTATTTCCCCTCAACAGTATTAAAGTAATAAGACATAAAGTATCTGTACCTTCGTGTAGATGAACCCACTGATGAGACTGTAATGGTTCTGATAAATAGAAGAGGATTTGACCCCAAGCAGTAGGACGTGTTATTAGAAATAACAAGTGAGACAATCATCTTCATAGCCACTGTTTGCCAAATAGGTTCAGGATGCCTTACACCTGTTTTATCTCACTGTAACTGTATAGTAGCTTTGTCTGCTTAGACAAATAATTACAATACTATTAAAATTTCAAATTATTAAGTGTTGGGAAAGAAATCTTTCAGAATGCAAACTATTTTTACTTCAAAATAACTGAAAAGGCTCTGTTCTCTGAAGTAAGTTGATACTTAGGGTTGTCCATAGAAACAGTATCTAGCCACTGTTAAATTATTTCTTGTTCTTATGCCATGTTCTTGGTAATTTTTTGAGTGTTGAGAATGCACCATCTCGATACATGTTAGAAACAAGTACCTGGTTGCTGGTGGTATCTGAACTCCTGTATGCCAGCTCTTCATCTAGCCAGAAAGCCAAATCTCGTAAAACTCTGGACAATCTGCAGGGACACCTGAGGATTGGGATGTCACTGAAACATGGTCCGAGACAGTCCCACCAAGGCAACCTGAAGCACTGGGTCTGCATCAAGGAAACTGAGAGCCACCCCGTGGATGGCAGCCAGGTAGCCTGACAGAAAGATCAAGCTTTCTAATATAACTCTACGCAGTTTTAATCCTGTTTCTCCTCTTGTTTCACCACTTACATCTTTTGTAAGTTGGTTCTGCGTGCTAAAAACACATGCTATACCTTTGCTCTGCAGTGGAGCCTGCAGGACACCCAATGGGTAAAAGAGTGGGTCCTCATTTGAACTGCACAGATAATTTTTTCCTTTCTTGGATGGAGGGTGAAGTAATCTATAGGTAACCAATCTTTGGAGTTTTAATTTCTCACAACTCTACTGTTTAACTGAATAAAACAAGTGAAAGATATTAATGTTACTCATCACGTTAGAAAGGACTGTTCTCCAAGACAGCTACCACCAATAAATAACATCTGTCACTAATTTTCCCTTTTTGGCCCAATATATAACCCATAACACACTTCCACCCATGTTCCAACATGACACTGCTCTTTTTGGTTTACACCTTTTACTAAGGGCCATATTATGACAATCGTGTCCCTCCACCAATATCCTCATTTTGTCCGTTTCCTAAGTGGGCAATTCTCGCAATCATTTGTAAGAGACAAAAATCAGCAGCAAAAGAACTCATTCCCTCTTTCCATTGTCTTTCTTGCAAATGTGGGAGGAATTTTTCTTATTCTGATACCCCCCCCGCACACAACAAAAGCTTAATTAAGAACGTCTCTGACTCACAAGCAGCGCTATTAAAGCAACTCTCCCATCTATGTCTTTCAACATTAAATATATTATTACTAATTTCCATTCAGAGAACAATAATAGATATATTATGTAAATCCTGAAGTACTCATATGATGTATTATCAGCATACTACTTTAAAGCCCCAATTTAGCAAAGCATTTCTGGATATGGCTATATGAAAGTATATGCACTGTGCCGTGGATTTCAAAGGAGATCTTCCAATATTTAAAGCACTACTTACCTGCCCTGCTAGATGCTAATTCTACGCATCTATTGCATGGTAAGAATGGAAACGTGCTAAACAGTATGTTCTCTCTCCCTTCCAGGCCTATGGGCACAGCATCATGAGGTAATTGCAAATGGTGAGTATGCATATTGTCAGTAGGGCCTGAATGTGTTATATAGGTTTTTACTGGGGGGGGGATTGACACGACAGGGATGGGAGGAAGACCACACTCATGACCTATCATTGGCAGAGGAAGTATTTCTCAGTGATGAGATTAAGTAAGAGAAGTTTTAACACTTCTTATTTGCTTTTGGATTTCAATATACAGTTCTTTTACCGTCCAAACTCTATATGTGAGACCACAGTGTTAACTCATCCTAGTTTTGTAGAAGGAATTTGGGGCCTACCATGCATTTGCTACCAGATCCATCGTGTGCTGTGATTTATAGTATTAGATTGTTACTTATAAAAGTACTGCTGATTTTTCCTTTTGCAGGTCTTCAAGCAAAAGAACAGTAAAGGGATCTCTCTCCTGCTTCCTATGACTCCCAGCAAAGTTTTGCAGCATTTGAGGTTTTGCATAGTGTGCTAGCTGAAATACATAATTACATGAGAACCCTGGCTCTTGTTAAACAAAGCAACACGTATCGAACCCTCAAGTTATGGAGAAAAGCTTGAAAAATGTGACATGAATGCTTCTAAAGACTGAAAAGCACAAAAAAGTCCTGGTGGAGGACACCACCCCAACTTTATTATGGAAAATCTTTCTTGTCTCTGTACACTGGATATATGACTTCAAATCAGTATGGGGTTTGCATGGCAAGGTTTTGATACCTGGGAGGCTACAGAGGTGGCTTCTGTGAGGAGCTGCTAGAAGCTTCCCCTGTGTCTGACAGAGCCAACGCCAGCCGGCTCCAAGATGGACCCGCCACTGGCCAAGCCCGAGCCCATCAGTGACAGTGGTAGCGTCTCTGTGATAACATATTTAAGAAGGGGGGGGGGGAAACTATGAAGCAGCAACTGCAGCCAGA
>NW_008824935.1:2802507-2818157 GCF_000699105.1 Pygoscelis adeliae | reverse complement strand
GTCCATGCATTGGAACAGAGATTCCCCTACAGCCCCTGGTGAAGACCATGGTGAGGCAGGCTGTCGCCCTGCAGCCCATGGAGGTTAATGGTGGAGCAGATATCCACCTGCAGCCTGTGAAGGACCCCATGTTGGAGTAGGTGGATGCCCGCACTGGAGCAGGCTCATGACAGGACCTATGACCCCTTGGAGAGAATCCCATGCTGGAGCACGTTTGCTGGCAGGAGTTGTGACCCCATGGGGGACCCAGGCTGGAGCAGTCTGTTCCTGAAGGACTCCACCCCGTGGAAAGGACCCACGCTGGAGCAGTTTGTGAAGAACTGCAGCGCGTGGGAAGGACCCACATTGGAGAAGTTCACGGAGGACTGTCTCCCATGGGAGGGACCCCACGCTGGAGCAGGGGAAGAGTGTGAGAAGGAAGGAGTGGCAGAGAGAACGTGTGATGGACTGACTGCGACCCTCATTCCCCATCCCCTGTGCCGCTCGGGGGGGGGGAGTTAGAGAAATTGGGAGTAAAGTTGAGCCCGGGAAGAAGGGAGGGGTAGGGGGAAGGTGTTTTAAGATTTGGTTTTATTATTCATTATCCTACTCCGATTTGATTGGCAATAAATTAAATTAATTTCCCCGAATCAAGCCTGGTTTTGCTCGTGACGGTAACTGGTGAATCATCTCCCTGTCCTTACCTCAACCCATGAGCCTTTTGTTGTATTTTCTCTCTCTTGTCCAGCTGAGGAGGGGCGTGATAGAGTGGCTTGGTGGGCACCTGGCATCTAGCCAAGGTCAACCCACTACAGTTGGTCAAACTTTGCGTCTTACTGCATAAGACACACACATGGGTAGAAGACAAGACTCTCTGTGTTTGAAACGAGTTACAAAAACTTACTTATTCCTAACTTTTGCTACCGTCTTGATATTCCAAACTTCCCACCTCCAGTGTTCACATCCTTATTTAGTCCCAATTCTCCAACCTTTGGTAAGACAGACGTATCAGTGTCTTTCACATTTTCAGTGATTTGGTGAGCATGTGGCTCAAGCTTTAACATAAAATGAAAGGTGCTTCTGTCTTATGAAAAGATGCTTAACTGGACACCTAATTTCCAAGCGAGTCAGAATTTCACAACAGTTTTTAAGCATCAGCTGCTTGAAGTCTGCTAATGGGACCTGAGCCATTTTTCCTGACATATGGCAGATTAAGTCTCTAATAAAAAGTATACTCACAGAGAGAAAGAATTGGCAAACAGCCTTTGAAGAGGCAACAGATGTGTTGATTGAGAGGTATTTTGTTTTTCATAGTTCTCTAAAATTGATGTAATATTCAAAAATGCTTAAGAACTTACTGATGGAAGCAGCTGGCAAGTAGGAAGGGTGGGATGCTGGATGATGAGGTGCCTTACTGTGAGAATTGAGGTGGGGGGGAAGACCAAAATGGAATCACAGTTTTAATCCTCTCATTTTGGAGAAAGAAATTCTGAAAAATAGGATGTGAAAGAAAAGGGAGGGAGGAATGAAAGTGAACCTAGCGCTGATAAAAGAGAACACGTCAGAGAATACTCCTTTTCTTCCCTGTAGGACAAACTGTGAGCAATGCAGCTCACATCAGTCAATGGCCCAAACTCCAAGGCCAATCTGAGTTTAGGATTATTATCAATTGGTAAATTAATTTCCTTTCTACCCATTTGCTGTAAAGAAAAGTTAACTCTCCCAATCACAGAAAACTCATACATAAGAACTAGCAGATATATATGTACAAAGAGTTAGCTACAGAAAAGCACTCAAGGTCCATATTTTTTCCACAGGGATCTAGATATCTGTCTTGCACTGCTCTAAGACGAAGGATATTCTCATGCCTAAATAAAACGTTAGACTTGCTAAGGTTTTCCCAAAGATACTGAGCCAACCAAGTTCACTGAATTAACTAACTTCAAAAAAAACCAGATGCTGCTTTAGACCAGCTATTGTTTTCTTCAGATACATGATAGTTAAAGCTAATTCAAACTATGTTTATGCAGAAGAACAGGTACAGAAAGCCAGCTTAGCAAGTTAAGACAGTTACTTATTGTATTCTATTACATTACTCTAAACTAACTGATTTTTTTCTCCTTCAGCAAATCACGTTTTGTTACTTCCTAAGACTAAAAGCAGTTCAGTACTAACAAATCCCCACAGCACTCACTAATGTTGACTTTCAAAATATATGTAAAAACTCTATACAAGAATCAATCAATGTGTGTGGGAGAAAACCTGCTTCTAAAATTTCTTAAAACTGTAAGTCTTCCAAGAAAAATATTTGTTAAACTCTGGGCTGTGCATCTGTATACTGTAGCTGAAAGAAAAAATGGAACTTGGAAAAAAAATACTGAATTTTTTTCTTTTCTTCTTCAGCACAAAGATCAAATCAAATGCTACTTCAAGACCCAAACAACTTCCTCCCTATTTAGTCCAGAAACTAAATCAGACAATGAAAACAGAGACAAAACAATTCTTGGAATGACTGATTTAATTTTTCTCTTATGATTCCAGTGCTCTAACTGTTTTCCATTCAGCACTGACCCTGTCTTCCCACCAGCAGTACTACCTTTGGATATTCTAAGGTGTCAGGTAAGTTCTCCTGCCACTGATAGCACAAAACTCATCTGGAAACCCATGCACAGCACAAGGAGGATGGGGTCCAAACAAAATCTGTGGAGAGCCAAGGGAATGACAAGGAGACTGCCTGCAGCACAAAGGACCACAATTCATATATCTTAATGCTACATCTATACACATGGTCATATGAGGATAAGATCTATCCTTGGTTACAGCCCTGCAGTTATGCCAGAGAATGGAGAGCCATATATAAAATCAAGCAGAAATTGGCTCAGTTTACTTACAGTAGAGATAGGCAATCAAGGTTTCTTTTTTTTATGTCCAAACTGTAAGGATACAAAATGTTCTAGCAATTGTAAAATACTAACGTCTAAAACTTCATTCCATTTATTGTTTTGTTTTTTAACAGGTCAAGAGATAGCAGACACTTTAAAAAAAGCTTTCCTTAAAAAATTCAAGTCACAGCCCATGATCTCAAACCCTTTCTGTCCTCTTTGGTTTCCCAAGCACCTCTGCTCATATTCAAACACTACATAATTCATTTTAACCTAGCCTTACCAGGTTGCTGAATAAGGATGTGAAAGTCAGCTGGCTGTAAGTTAAAAAAATATAGTCAGTGCCTCTTTACTGCTGCTGCCACTGATTTAGCTGTTCCCATGGTGAACTTAAATACCACCACAGGAAGCTGTATCACCTATCAATTCACAAGTTGGGAAGTGTGGTGTATGGAGATTTGATTTAACAGAGCCCAGAACTGTCTGGTTGAAGGATGTGGCAGTTGAAAGCTGGAGGCTGGATTGATTTCTGTTTTATTTTTTCCCCCTCCTTTTTTTTTTTTTTTTAAACTTGTATAATCTCAAGAAAACTAAGACATATGGCAGCATTTCCAAGTTGGTTTCAAAGAGATTTTGATTTCCCACTTACTTTCTCTAAGTGTGAATTACCTAAGAAGGTGTCAGAAGTTCCTCGAAAAAATCCTTTGAACACTGGTTGTCTTTAGAAAAAGGACTTCTAGAGAGAAGCTCCCACTTTTGTTTTTTTTAAAAATGATTTTGACAGCTCTATAGCTGGAGCCTCTGACTTGACTACCCATATGACACATCACAGCACTCATGAATTAGTTTTTTACAATCATTTCAATTCAGAAAAAAAAAAGACGCTTCCTTGTTAACAAGGAGACAAAAATCCTCTAAGAAGGAGAGCATCACCCAGACTAGAAAGAAACTCTACCGTCAGAAATTGCATAGGTAAGAGCTAATGTCTCCTTCTTCCTTCAGTAAATATCTATCAAATATATTCTTACATGTTGAAAAGATTTTTCTGAACTTTTCTTTAATAGAACACTACCTTTGCCACTAGTATACCAAATAAAAATATGTAATGCATTTTGAGAAATAGATAGAAAAAAAAAATTTTTAAAGTTAATTTAGACTAAATAAAGCCGTGTTTATAGTCTGCCTTTTTCTTTATTTCACACCCAAAAAACAGTAAACAGAAGACTATAATAACGAAGAAAAAAACATTTAAAGATTGTTTTTAACAAGTTTCCTTTAGGCAAGGAAACAGAAACACAGCATTTCAAGATTCAAGTACTCCAAAAATCTCTTAAAGTAAAACTGACTCTTTGCTACTTGTCCTAGAGTTGTTACAAAGCCCCCAGTAACACCCCATCCAGTACACGAAATCAAACCTTTATTTTCAGTCTACTTGGAAAACTCATTGAATTTGAAAATTTAATATGACACAGTGAATCCAAACTAGTCAACTGTGAGTAGTGATTTTGTGATCCTCCATTTTTGAGACCACCATAACAAACTTATGTTAGAAAGTACATATTTTATAAGATACAGTGAAACTGTCTGAACTCAGCTACATTAAATGTGTTTAAAATCCTATATCCAAAAGCAGAGGTATTCAGAATACCTGCCCATATTTAGGAACTTGGACCACCATGTCCGCATTGCAGAATCAGTTTGCTTATTCTCCTACATGCAAGAATATCATCTCAGTACACACAATATCCCTCCTTTCATGATAGGAAAAAAGTCACAGAAAAGAGCCAAGAAAATTAGATGTAGCTAAGCAATTTTCAGTCAGCCCACACAGAACGTTAGGGTGAAGAAAGCATTCCTGTGAGCAAGCATTAGTGCTATTATTAGCAGCATCTAAACTTATTTAAAATAATGATTCCAGTATCTATTCCAGCAAGCAATGCAAATTACGCTTGTCCCTTAGATAGAAAGACAGACACAAAATCATTAATATGATCCTCCCTCTGCATTGTATTTATCTTTACCAGAAGCAAGGAAAACAGGATAGAAAGCATTCCTGGAAACTAAGGGCAAAAATAAATCTTAGTTTAAGTGAGGCCATTTTAAACATTGTGATTATTGTGCCAGAGCTGTGGGTTCGATGAAAAATGGAGTGTAGATGATTTAGAAAGATGTAGAAAGCTGCATCACAAATTAAAAGTAGTAAGATCTCAGTTTGACATTTGTCCCATTGAATACACAGAGATCAGCAAATCATTGCTGCCCTCCATCAGCAGTGAAAGAGGTGTGTGGCTCTACCACTGCACCGGAAGCACTTTTTGTATCACACTTTCCAGAACATGGAACCATCAAAATAAACTGACCTAGGCATTTGCAAGTTTTTAAACCAATGGGGCAATCATGAGATGCAAGAAGCACTTGGCTTCAGACCAGTGAAAATGTCGTTTTATTTGTATCACATTTTTCCCTTCCTTTCATTCCCACAATGTGTAACTTCATGCTGACATTTCAGAACATCACCTACCTGGTCATACATGCAACATGAGGGTGAATTCCTACTAATAGCTACTGAAATACTATGGATAAGTTACCCCTTTTAACATGGTGTTATACCACTGGTCCCAGGATAGGAACTATTTCAGCCTACCACTCAACTCTTTAAGGAGTGGTACCTCTAAAACGACTGTTGGCTACAGGCTAAAATACAGTGGTCTCAATCAGGGACCAGCTCTGATAAATTGCTGGGAGTTTTGAATTATATTGCTGTAAACTCACACAAATAGAATCTGTCTCTGTACATATAAAATAAAGATTCTCAAAATAACAGTTCTTTGGAATTGGTTTTTACAGTGCTTTATAGCTTACTCATAACAAAATTAAAGCAAAAATATCTCTTTTTATTTTAAGAAATTAAAATAGACATTTTCCTCCTATGTAATACGAAATAACAGGTTATATTAGACTAGGCAAATAATTACTCACTTGCTAATTTTTAAAATTTATTTATCTATTTATTCACATGTAATGTAAATTATTTCTTTCCTTTAAGTCTAACTCCTGAAAAACGGCATTTCTCCTTTGATCAATTTTTTTCTTCTAACACTGTCAAACACTGATTCTCCCTTTCCCTCCACCCCTGGGTTTCAGAGGAACAACAGCTGGAACTGACATGGTTGGTTTTGTCTATTCTATGACATCTTTCAAGGACTTTTTTATATATCATCTATGGACTAAACACAGCGACAATGCCAGCTTAAACTTTGGGAATATAGTCCAGTAATTAAATGAATCTGTGATAGGTAAAATGATGGAAGAGCCACAAAAATAAAATAAGACATTTATACTAGAATAATATTATTTTTCATTTCAGAATAACATACAAGTAAAGCTGATAACATCAAAGCAAACAATTACTGAGGAAGAATAAGCCAATGATTTCTCCTAATAAATCCATATATAAAAGCCAATTGACTTATCCGGAAGTTATCCCATGCATATATTATTATTCATATATCAAAAATACATGAAAAAACGTATTTAGAGTATACAGCCTTGCCCTCACATCCTAGTTGCCTTCATAACCAGCCTAACTTGGTTAGTACAACAACAGCGAGTGTGTGTGTGACTGTTGTAGTCATGGTAGTAGTCACGGTATTTCTGAAATGGCATTTTTTTTACTGCTACATTTCAAAGGGCTTTACCCAAGAGGCACAGAGACATTGAACGACATGCCCGAGGCCACCCAGAAAACCTGTGGCAGATGACCTGTGCATGGTGCCTTCACAGTCTTCACCCGGGATTTTCTTCCCATCATTTCTAAGCACCTAGAGGCTGATACGGTGCTTATGACTAATATCAAATAATCACTTCCTTGAATTCTCCTGCCTGATCACTAAGGAAGGACATTTTTTTTTCCTGTGATTTTTTTCCTCATAGCATGAGAAATACAAAAGGCGTTAGCCCATGCTCAGTAGCTTCAAGTTTATATTTCTATTTCTGAACTACATTTGAACTCTGTACCATGTTACAACTATTTTTACAGATTTAACCACCTTCCAGTTGGGCAGAAACTTAATAAAAAATCAGTTGCAGATAAAAGGAAATGGAAATTTTAGAAACATTTGTGACACCTAAAACAGAGCTAACAATACCTACCAAATGCTTTTATCTATACTATATATATATAGCATAGCTGTGTTTTTCAAAGCGAAACTAGTATCACGATGTGTTTAGTTAAATAAAAAGACAATGTGATCCACATACGTCACTTTGTTTTGTTCATAAGAAAATTATACATGTAGTACATATACGATAAAATTAGGCATCTTAACAAGTTTGTAATCACCATCTCACTGGTTACCTAACTTAATCCTGTCTCCTCTTTGCCTGTCTTTTGCGATTCCGACTGAACACTCTTGACAGTCAACTGTTCTTTGTGCTTGGACACAAAACGATATAAAATTTATAAAAAACCTGGCCAATGTATTTAGAGGTCATAACAACGTTATTTTTTCTATAAAATGTTATTGTATTTGAAGATCAGCATCAACCCAAAACAGTAATTTTCACTTGACATTTAATTATGTCTCCCTCTTACACACCGTTTTCATGAACCACAGAGTAATTCAGGCTGGAAGGCACCTCTGCAGGCCTCTGGTCCAAACGCTGCCCTAAGCAGCTCCAGATAAAGCATGCTGCCCTGGGCCTTGTCCAGTCAAAATCCAAGTTCATATCCATTCTTGAACAATTATCCACCAAGTAGCCTCTGTTAGCTAAAATTAAGTAAGCCACAGAGACTATCAGTGACAAAGTCAGGACTATACCCCCAAAAATCTGAGTTTAGACCACTTGATCCAATGATCAGACTCCAACATCTCCTCCCCAATTTAGACCACAGGAATTCACTTGCTGTCACACGATCTGTAATACAAATGTCTATGTGCAAGATAAATTTTCTTAGGTAGTATCTCCTTTTTATACCATGGAAAGGTCCCTTAGAAAAATGCAAATATAAAAGCAGAAGCTAGAGTAAGACCAATAAAAGAAGCAGGGGATATCACATAACAATTAAAGTGCTTAACACACAAAATGAGTTAATGCAGGGAACAGAAGAAAACTTACTTCTGCTTAAAGCTAGGACTGATAGCCAACATCTTTTGATATCACTTAACTTGAGGATGACCACTATGATCTTCTAAATACCTGTTTTCTTATCACGTCAGCATCCTAAAAATTGAACCATATTCAATAAACTATTATACAATGTCTTTTAAGGAGTACATTACTATGGAGTCTAAATAAAAAGTAGTAACCTATTTATAAAAACCTATTTTTAAAAGTTATGATTTCACTAACATTGACTCGGCCATGACTGCCCCCTTCCCTTTTTCTCCCCCCCCCCATCTAGGGCTAAGAAAATAGTGCATATAAAAGCTGGCAAGATTTTTATATATAATTTACAATGTAGTAGGTACCTGCCAGGTAGATCCTCCTGTAAAAGGAGACACTTTTCATGAGACACATGAGTTCAGGATTTTCTGTTTTATTTTTGGTTATCACATCTTTCTAACAGATCGTGATTCATTCACTCGTCAAGGAAGATCAGTGCACAGAAATATTTTTAAGCACGGTGCCTGCGCAGTTTAACATTCATTTGCTGTAGTAAGATTAGATCTCTAATGAAGTCTCAGCAATTCTGCCCATGTAATACCTACAAGGAGATGTGGAGAGCCCTACAGCTCAAGCTGGACTCAAGCTCTGCAGAAATCAAGCTGCAAACTAGCACACACTACAGGGACTTCTCCAGACTGAACTGAACTTATGTTCCTAAATGGAGTCTTTGAAGGGATGTGGATGTTTGATGCACTGAAGTAAAATTTTAGAAAGACAGGCTAAATATTTTTATTTAACGTACATATTATGTGACATGTTTTTATGGGCACATACAGGTACGTACACAGTCAAATCTGATGTCAGAAGAGATGTACACAGTTCTGCTGTGCCCTCCTCTCCCTGTGAATTTTATAATTACATCTGATTTGTGGAATTTGGAGGATTGCAGAAGAAAGCAAATTTACCAGGATAGAGGCTCTCCCTTAGAAAATTTAGTAATGTAAATTCTATTTTGCAAGTGCGATATCCCTTTCATTACCACCTTTTACCTATTCTATCAAACACAGGCATAACTTTCAGGCCTCTTGTACAAAACCATGACCACATATCCTAAGAGGTAGCAACACGCAGAAGTGTTTTGTTTTCCTGTTGCAGAAAAACTATTCCTCTTACTGCTTGAGGTTTTTCAAGACTACTTCAGTTTAGTGACGGTCCACAAACTAGTGCTCTGCTTCCAATTGTTGCTGAATTACTAAGAATTGGAAGTCACTTTTAGAAATTTTAAGTAAGGCACTTCTGAGAAGGGAATTCCTGGAAAACTTAGCCTGTCTAAAAAACTAAAACAATATGCTAATGTTTAAAATCATAAGATAAAGAAACAAGCCAATTATTAAAGTAGGAAGTCTACAGGAGCTATAAAAATCCTGGGCATTTGAAAAGAAGAGGATTCATAATCGAGGCAAACCAACCTTTGAACACGGCAGTTCAAACATGCCATCCTTCCAGGCTCCAAGCTGAACAAACCTTTCAGTTATAAGTGTAACCCCATATATACACCACAAACGATAAAAGATCCCTGAAGGCTTTAAGCTATGATCCAACATATAATTAGAAATTTCAGGACCTAACTTTGCCTTATGACAGTAAGCAGCAACCATGACGTATTTTATCATACTCATAAGTTGCACAACGTGTTATTTTTTAACTCATGCTACTTGTTTTAAGTACCTCAAAAATTTTATCCTCAGACACTCACATAAACTCCGTTATGCTTGGTATGGAAAGCTAACAGGAGTGTTTTTCCAGAAAAACAATTCAAGCTAACTTTCAATTACCTAAGTGTCAACTACCACAATTTTTTCTTAATTATTTAATAGGCAATTTTTTGGTTTTTTCACCTAGTCGCAAATAAGTTGCCAAACTGCCTTCAAAGAATGCTATAATTTACATGGAGAGACCACCTGACAAAAATTAAACAGAGAACATCTATATGTAAAAATATTAAATAAATTTTAAATTAATAGAAGAAGCTTAGTTTATATTTAAGACACTGTGACATAGACACATGACAGTATAAGCTGTTATTAGTCGCAGTGTTGTGCTGTCACTTGCTTTAATGCGTTTCCTTTGCAGAGTGAATTAAATGTGGAGTTTGCTCCTCAAATAGGAACTCCAGAATGAAAAATTACATTACCCTGCTGAAAAAGCTCACACCCACAAAGCATTAATGAGCATATTATTTGTTTCAGGTGACTGCACTACCTTTTTTGTTTAGCAGAACTCACTTAAAGATTCTCTAAAGACTTGTTCCTGAACAGCTCTATGACCTAGTTTAAAGAAAATGTAAAAGGATTATATTTTTGGCTCTTTAAATCAAGGTTTTTTGGCATTTACAAACTTTGCTGAATCGTTTTGGCTGTGGTGCCTTTCCTTATCTGCCCAAGCAATACTCAGCAGTATGGAATTTGCTTCCAGTGCACAGTGAAAGTGCTAGCACTTTGCAAAAACCATTATTTCTTTAGCGAAACATCTTTCATTGTATTTTACAAAACAGTTTTGAAGCCTTTTCAATACATCCACACAATGTCCATCAGCACAGTAGAAATGTACTTAAATGCATCCAAGAAAACCTCCAGAGAGGTGTGTGGGTCTATCAAAACATGACCTAAAAAACACTGCATGACAGAGCTCTGTTGATTAATACATGAATATAAGACCTAGTGCTTCAAGCACAAAGGAATGAGCACCAAGAATCAACCGCTAAGGCTGTTTGTCTAGAGAGGCTGACTTACTGAAGGTTTCAAAATCTGCAAAATCAATTAAAAGAATCAGGTTTTATTATTGAACATATTCTAACTACGTTAACAGTATAAAGGAGATGACTGAGCCTCAGAGTTAACGCTCAGTAGAGTTAATAAAAGAAGAGCTAAGCGATTTAATTATACCTTTCAAATCTGCCTGCACACATATACCCCATACTTCAACACTCAAACTTAGTTTCATCCCTTCTACTAAAAATATCTGTTATTACAGAGGAGTAAAAGCAAAAAGCTTATTCAGAACAAAAATTATAATTTCAGACAATGCATGGTGTGAAATGACATGTACCTTCCCATGTTAATGAGTATTTCAGTAGCAGCACAGCTTACGTAATAATCATGGGGTTTATGGCAGCTGGTTATTTTGACAAGAAGTCTGAAGGAGCTGTATGAAAATAGCACGGAAAGAAGGAAAGAAAAGCAATAGGTCTGACATGTAGATACCCTTTTACAAAGCATGCCAAGTCTGTCCTTTGTTACTTTTCTTGGTTTGCACATCGAAGGTCCAATTTTGAATCCTATGAACAGATAAAAAAGGAATTTGCAGCAAAAACTCTTAAGGAATCCATCTGCAAACATGTTTCTGCAAGTCCCTCTCCCACTGAAATGGAAATTGTTAAATAGGGAGTGGACATTTTCTTATTCTTTAAGCAAAGCCTAACTTTTTAATACATTGGAGCGAATGGGGAAAAGAGAAAAAAGGTTTAATCAGTACAGTTCAACTGTGGTGTCGGAAACTCTAATTTCACTTTTGATTTCAAAATGTAGGGACCAATCCGGTTCTAAAATATCATAGAAAGAGCTTTATTACTTCTTTTCAACAGGAAAAAAGGCTAAAGAAAGAATACATGATTTACAGTAAATCCCAGCAGATGAAAAGACACAATTTTACTGAAATGTTTTTTTCTAAATATGTATTTTGAAGTTTAATCTTTACAAACAGCACAACGTAAGTTAACAAAGTCTGAGCATCAAAAATAAAACAATTGTGATAGGTTATAGTCAGTTTTTATAAAAACCACAGTAGTGCATCTTTCTTAAAATGGTCGTTGATTCTAAACAAGATAACCACATGGTGGCAGAAGAATCAATGTCTTGCTCAGAAATTGTATTGCTCTCAGGAAAACATGCAACCTGATGGGTTTGTACTGCACAGTACATGATTTGCCGCTAATAACGTTGATGAAAAACGCATTGGTTCAGTGTAACTCAACCCTCAGGGCTGATAAAGGTACATATTTTCCCAGAGTATTCTAGCTACTGCAAACTGAATTGTTACTTTACAGATTGAAAGTTTATACAATTGGAAACTTCAACTTAAAATAAGGTCAGATTATTTTATATCTAAATGTTAATATTAAGTTTCAGAAAAAACACCCAAACAAACTATCACTGTAATGCCACATTCAGCTTAAAAATCTGGAAGAACTCCCATTTGAAAACACAGTACAAGTAACAGCATTTACTGAAAATTTTATATACCCATCCATCATTTCTAAGAGTTTCTTTATGACTTTCAAAAAAGATCACTAGTTAGATTAATAAATAGGGGCTCCTACTACCAGTCTATTTTACTTTTCTCTCCTCCCTTTCATACTATAGCAAGACCCTCCCAGAACTGAACGTATTTTGCTGTGTACAAGCCAGGAAGAGCTTGGGCTCCTCACAGTCACCAGCCAAAGCAGAGCAGGGGCTGAAGGAGACACAGCCAGACCCTGCACAGCCCCAGCCTGCAGGAGTGGTCCCTGCATGGCTGCTCAAGCATCGGTCAGCATCACGCCAGCTAACCAACACTTGCACCTGCACAGCGGAAGAAACCATTCCCCGTCCTCGACTTGTGCACAATCCTGCCACAAAAGCTGAAAAACAATTAACCTGCTATCCCAAAAGGATGATTCCTGAATGAGCCTGAAACCTTTACCAGCTCACCGAGCTCAAGTGAAACCAGGCAGAAAATGTACTGAAGCAAAGCTCCAGGGAACACCTGCTGCAAAATTTCTAATACACATACATCTCTCTCTCTCTCTCTCTCTCTCACAAATTAAAACAGATTATTCTGTTTTGCAACCAAAACCAAGTGGCCAACTAAAGGGATCTTGCAGCCTTTTTATACAGCTCACTAAATGTGGCTGCTACTATTTATAACTTCAAATAATTACACATAATGCTTTTACCTCTCAACCACGATTTCTTTTCTGCTCCTCAGTGTTTACTGACAAAACTGAAAATGCCCTCAGCTAGACTGCAGCAAAATAAAAGAATGAATGACAACAGATGTAGATCCCACAATGAATGATACTGATGATTTCTTGTCATATTCATAGATATTAGTCAAGTCTGTAGCAAAATGATAATCATTGAAAGTTTTTTCAGTTTGCTTTAGTGTTTGTGTATAGAGGAAAAAAAGATAGCACGAGGCTCACCTCTTACAACAGTGAATGAAAAGTGCATTTACACTAGCATTTTATCTCAGATTAAGTGTGCCTTTTTGAAGCAAGTCTCCTGATCATCCCTATCTACCGTGCTTTGCTTCACATCACTGAATGCTCTCAGACAGCACAAACCCGACTCTTTCAACAAAACTAAGCCAGCCGAGAGCTGGCCCAAAGTAAAACCTTCAAAACATACATAGTGTGGACACTGGATCCTCAGCACCGAGGCTTTGCCTTGCAAGTCCAACCCCGTGGCGCTGGACGGTGTGCTAACCTACCAGGTTTTGGCACACCTTTCAGGAATCAGAAATACAAGCAGCGTTGTTGCTGTCTAAATTTATTTTAATGCTTTCTCTCCTCTGTATATTTCAATGTGTCTATCATAGTACATCTCATTATTTGTAGTGCATTAAAGTATAAGTGTATTAAAACCAGAAAAAAGTTGTGCAAAATATTACTAAATGCTTTTTAAAATAATACCAGATTTAGTTATTGGACTATCCATACCAGGTTACTGATTTCAGCAAGATTAGTGAAAAAAGTAAGCATAAAACCACAGGAAAAATCACTGAAGATAATTTGGGCAATATAATTTTCCTTTCTTTCCCCAAATCACAACTACTACACAATACTCAGGAGCAAGAAACTACAACGGGAATGTGTAGTAAATACTTTTGGAGAGAATATTTGCATCATCAGTGTCTGAGTGACAAAATGTTCATATTTGCAAATGGCACTTAAGCTAGGTTCTGAGACATGCAGTTAAACAGAATGTTAATGTTTTTCTTCCTGGGATTTTCTTTCAAGAGAAATAAAATTTGAAAAAAGAAATATGCAATATCTAAAACATAAATTAAACATGACTAAAGTAAAAGGAAAACATTTATATTAAATAGATTTTTTAGCCCTGCTCAGCAGACGCAGCCACAGTAGAATGTATTCATTACCAACTTCCCACTGTATGTGATTAACTTCTGTTCGATTGGTATCACTTATAAGAAGGACAAAAGTTTGAACTTACAGAAGTTATTTTTTAAAAATTTAGTTTTGTTGCATTTGCAATGAAAGTTTGAATTATGACTACCCTTATGGAAGATTTCTTCCCTTACTAGATTATACAAAGAAACGTAACACTTCAGCTTCTCTTTAGCTTTATTAACTCACACATTGCTATTTGCTTATACATCTACATTGCATCCAGGGCTGAGGTGGCATTGCACCCCAACCATGCACGTGCATTCATAATTTCACCTGGAAAAGACCTTACAAGGTCATCTGGCTGGGAGCCCATTCAAAGCAGGACTAACCTCAATGTCAGTCAGAGCTCATAGCACTCATCTGTGTAGGCTCTCTGTTTCTTGCTTGCAGCGTTATGACAAGTATCTGAATAATTCACAAGGTCTCAGATTTCTCTAGCCATAGTACTAGAATAACAATAGTACATCATTTGCAAGTTGTGAAATATTTTACTAATGCTTATACATCCCTTTGAAACCTTGAAACTAATATAAACGCATAAAGTATATGAACAGAGGAAAACATAAAAATTTAATTTGAAAAAGGTACTTGAAGAAGCATTTAGATATTCAGGTGTATTCTCTAACTGAAAAAGAGAAAAAGAAAAGTTACCTTAGATCCAAATTCCATGAAATCACGTGGCTAGAAAGCTGGCTGCTGAACAGCAGCGATCCAAGCAACGCTAATACTGGTCACAGAGAGCTATTTCCTATTCAAATTATGATAAAAAAGAAAATCACTGAGGTTCTTGTTACAAAGTCATTTTAGACTGTCATAAATCCACGCTGCCAGTGGAAGAAGTGATCCTCTCCCTTGTCAACTCTCCTAGAGCATCACATCTAGCTCTCTCGCTGCTATGTGACAGGTTCGGTCAGGGAACTGACATGCTGAAATTCAGCACAACAAGAAGGTCCAAGGAGATCACAAACTTGTGGCAGATTACAGTGCATGTTTAAACACAGTCTCATTTTAATTTCCCAGAACAAGTCAACATTAGACTGTATGCTATTTTTTTAAATTTATGCCTTCAAACAGGAAACATAAGGCTGTACATTCTGAAGATTCTCCAAAAGACACTGCCAATACGCCCTTACAAAAAGGCATATTGATATTGGGCTTACCAGGCCCAACATCAAGGATAGTAATCCCAGTCTATTAATTAGAGATGCAATTGCAGGTACATCAGTTTTACATAATGAAATGCTTTTACATTTGCATAGCCTCTTTCATATTGGACTATCACAGCTGATTTGACATCTGTAACTCTGATGCCCCACTGTTCCCTTTTCCTCCAACAGAGCCCTGGAAAAGCAACATTCCTACTGAAGACAAGAAGGTGGTGATGTTTGAGCTAATGGTTGGGGTGGCCCTTGCTAAAAAGCAGCATTTCCCAGCTTTGCTTTTCCTACCCT
>NW_008824935.1:2785821-2802487 GCF_000699105.1 Pygoscelis adeliae | reverse complement strand
CAGGAATGTTGCTTTTTCAGATCAGCTCTATGTATTTTTGCTTTCATTCACCCTTCCTAAAGCAGGAAAACCCTGGCTTGTCACCCTCAGGATGGCAAAATGTATTTTCTTCCATGCTTCTGAGAAGATCTGAGCTAAACTCAGAGCTAAATTTTATGAAGCCCTATCTGCCAGCACTCGGCTCTGAAGCCAAGAAAACCTGATGTTGCCCTTGAGGCATCCAGCGATAGCTGAAGCACTGCAACCTAAATCCTAAACAAAACCAGGACCGTTACTATATGTGACCACGTCATTTATATCCAGTGAGATCTGGTTGGACTAGCGTCAGAGTACAGATTTTAAATTTACTTATACAAATAAAAGGAAAGCAGTCTCAAACGAGAAACTTCATATAATAGCCAGCCTTATGAAACAGCCCCTTGCTGGCATCAGTGCCCAGGTTGTTAAACTGCTGTTTAATAGCACTGTGGGAGAACTGCTTCAATCTGCTTTTGATGATGCTTCTAAAAGTGTTACATCAGCAGTCCTGAAAGCCGCAACTGTAGCCTTCCTGCCACAGGTAATTTCTGAAATTCATTGATGAAATTAAGAGACAATCTATCCTGCAAACTTACAATCAGTTAATTTTAACAGACAAAGAAATTACAGTCATAGAAAGTAATTTTGCTCCAATTTATTTCCTTATGGCATTCTGACTCTTAGGGATAGATCCAAATCTTGGCACCAGTTTGGAGAAAAACTTATGCAAAGCAGCAGTTCCCAGAAATCCTTTATTATTTCAGTGGATTCAAACAACTCAAGACACAAGGAAAGCTGGATTTGCCGTGCATTGTGAATGATCAATGCTTGCTTAAAGGGACAGAGAGGAGGAAAAATTCTACAGTTTGAGGAACGACTTCTACCTATAGACTGCACTGGTAATTGACATTCCACTGGTAATTGCCATTCAGGAGCTTAAGCCTCCTTATTGAAGTGTTAGAAACAACTTCTGCACCCGGTACTAGGGAACTAGCACAGCTTGCTCATTTGGGCCAGCTCCTTCTGTTTTTCATCTTCCATCCCCCTTTTAAAGTTCCCACCCCGCTGCTGCATCACATTCCACACATCTATCCCAAGACACCAGCCAAAAACAGAGGACAGAGTGCCAACACTCTGAAAGCTTAGATAAAGCTGCTGTGCTCTGCTAGCTTCTTCTACAAATGGGGCTTCTGCCTCTCCAAACATTCACGCCTGGATTCCTCCCCTTTTAAGCCACTTGAGCAGTCATGGCTCTTTTTGTTCCTCCATTCATTCCCAACTTCATACCATTTTTTCACACCAGTTCTGGTGCACAGAACAGCATCCCAAACGTCACCCAGATTCTGAGGACCTAAATGCTATTTAAAACCCTAGGCTACTTGGCTCCTAGAGCCAGGGCACCTCTGAAGCTAGAAAGCCAGACGATAGGAAACACTAGGCAAAGGGATGTGAATGAAATGAGGCTGCTTGACTTGAATGTTCTCCCCTTCCCTCGTTCAAAAAATGTTGTATTTCCTATTTATTCAAGGAAACATTTACGATGCAGAACTGAACTGCTCTGTTTACTGCACTCCCCTAGTGCTGTTAGACTGCAAATTGTTTGGGGAAACCAATAATGGAAAAGTTTATTACAATATCCTGCAGACATCTCACAGAACGTCTCAGCTAACATTATCATTGTTTACTTGCCACATTTGCTATTGCAGACTGCTACTGAAGGACAGTAATTTTCTTTGTTTTAAAACAAAGAGACATTTCATTTGGCAATTTCCACCCTTTCTGCCATATGACATACCCTATGCCAAGGCATAAATACTAAGTACGACAGGAGACTCCAGAGGGAGAGGCATGGCTGGAACCAGGCTACCCCACCTCCCTCGCTCACAGGCATAGGGGCAGAATTATCAGGAACAAGAATTATCACCACAGGGATGTAGCTGCTTTTTTAATTCCCCTCCCCACCAAGTGACACATTCTGATGATTCTTTAAAGCCTTCTTTCTGACTACAAGGGATTACCTAGATAGGAAGAGTAAGCTGTGAACACTGTCACTCTTTGTCACAAATGGTTAGCTTATTTTTTGATATGCTAGATCTGAACTAGTTCGTGGAGAAGTTAAGGCCCACTGTACTGTCAGAGCAGGAATTGTGTCTTTGCTTTCTCAACACTCCCAAATTCAGGTTTTGGATCAAAACAGACAGGACAGGTGCTGTCACAAAATCCTTTTGAAACAGGGTAGCAAGATGACGTTAAATTGCTTGCTATGCAGTAAGAAAAAAAAAGTAAAAATCACGCACTTACCAAAAGGAATATATTAATTTCTGAATTAAATCCTTAAAGAAGCACTATCCAAATTTCTCAGTGTTTTCCCTTTCCTTGGTCTATGTTCACCTGTGAATTTGGCAGTTCCACTCCCACTCTTGATCTCAGATTGTCCTCTTCTGATTGATATTTTTGTGATTGCAATTAAAATGAAGTTTACGACTGTTCTAACACAGTTTCAATTTAAATCACCCTGATGATGCAAGAGCATCTCTCCTTGTATCAGAACTACTGCTAAGACCAGCAGAGTTCTCAGAATAGGTTAGTGGAAATAGCACCACAGGGCCTTCAACAGAAGTATACATTTTTTTTTTTCCTTATAGCTATTTTAAGGAAATGACTATTCTTTTCATAGGTACTTTGTGAGGGGTGAGAGCATCTCCTGAATAATCAAAATGCTAACCAGTTGTGCACTATGACACCTGTCTTTTTGGCCCAAAGAAGCCTATAATGGGACAAAAAGTGACAAAAACACAGAGAGACTAACCAGAATGGGTGGTCCCAAATCTTCTTGTGCCTGAGTGCTCTGCCAGGGATTTTTTTTTTGTTTGTTTATGTCCAGAGTAACTGAGAACAGAGATAATGGAAAATACACAATTTTTCCAAAATGAATTTGCCTCGGTTCCAGCAGCAGTTACAGCAATTGCAGCTGCTCCTTGTCTTGTCTACGAGTTGGATGAAGTACTCTGTTATTTGTAAATGCTCCTATAATACCTTGAAATAGCTTTCAAATCACCATCAATACACTAAATACCGCTTATGAACTCGCTTTGTATCATGACAAAGAATAGAGGTCAACCCCATTCAGCAAACACACATACAGAACAGGGTACATTATACATTTTAATTATTCATCCACAGCCTGCTGATCTAATGGAACAGTTCTGCAAAGCAACACACAGACTAAATGTTTGCACATGCTCCCTCTCATTCTTACCAGTAAGAGACAGGAATTGGAATTCATTTAAAAAAAGACATATTGACTCTGCGATATATTATTGGATCTTTTACATCTTGCGTATCTGAGAGACTGATTAACATGCACAGAGCTCTGTACTACAATAACTAGACCATCTTGGTTCTTAAGAGTTCATTGAAAGCTTATTCAGAAATCTGTCAGAGATATGAGGAGGGTTGGGACTATCATGGTGAGATGAATTATTTATTCCAAGAAGCAAAATCCATTACAAGTACCGCTCCTCCTCCTCTTCCCATAGCTCGTGCCCACAGAAACCCGACCTCCTCTTCCAGTGTCTCTGAGTCTGTTCTATGCCCTACTTCAGTAAAGAGCCAGATTATGCTCACACACAGAGGTATTGCTGTCAAAAACTCTTTATAATCAGTATTAGTATTCCCTACTTATCTGTATTTTAAGAGAGCTTATTGGCTCAAGTTTCATGAGGACTCCCAGAAGACTTTTCCCTGCTCACACCTGGCAAGAAAGTTGTGCTCACTTCAGGCAGATTCGGGCTCAGCCGTGGGACACACCTGCAGCACCTCCAGGACGACCTCGTGGTGCTCTGCACACCCGTGTACCGGGCACACAATTTGAGGAAGACCCAAGATTCACCAAGGCTTTTACATGCTTAAATCCTTTTGTTTTCAATAGTCTTTGGGTTCCAGGATGCCCTCCGAGCCTAAATCAAAGTGGTTCAGGTGCGCGGCTGCTCTGCGTGCGACTGCAGGCAGTCACAGGGGCTGTGCCACACTGCTCATACCAGAGAGAGTCACCACGAACCACAGTGCTCCCACGGCGACACGAACAACCTACTGCTGCCGCCCAGCCCCCCCACAACAGTACCACAAAATAAGCAGACAAGCAAACTAGATTCTTCTATTCAAACAAAACAAAGTCCAGTTCTTCCTTTAGGTAGGAAAGGAATTGTTTTGAGATGCTTCCTACAATGTAGGAGCAGAATTAAAGAAGCAAAGTAAAACGGAAGGATGGATCAATGGTTATCAACCTAACTTACATATACTTATTAGGCTTGCCTATAATGACTGCTATTCATCTATTTTAAAGCTATGCTGTCACTGGCTATTTAATTTGCTACAAACGAAACTCTCAATAGCAAGCACAGTGACCACAGATTAGGCTAATACTGGAAAAAAACCTTTTGCATTTATTTTCTCCTTAAAACCCAAGTCAGAGAGGACCTATGACAAGCAGAGTTCTCACAGAGCTTGCCACTGATGGAAGAGGAGGCAGCTGCTGACACTCAGCCTGCATGGGACATCTTTCCAATGCATACCACTGATATGGGGCAATAAACCATTCATAACTCCTTGAAACTGCCCAATTACTGAAATCTGCGATCAAAGCAAGCTCACTTTAAAACAAGTTAATGTAAAAGTTTGTGGTGGGTTGACCCTGGCTAGATGCCAGGTGCCCACCAAAGCCGCTCTATCACTCCCACTCCTCAGCTGGACAGGGGGAGAAAAATACAATGAAAGTCTCCTGGGTCAAGATAAGGACAGGGAGAGATCACTCACCAATTATTGTCACAGGCAAAACAGGTTCCACTTGGGGAAATTAGTTTAATTTCTTACCAATCAAATCAGAGTAGGGTAATGTGAAATAAAACCAAATCTTAAAAACACCTTCCCCCCACCCCTCCCTTCTTCTCGGGCTCAACTTAACTCCCAAATTCTCTGCCTCCTCCCCTCAAGTGGCACAGGGGGATGGGGGAATGGGGGTTGTGGTCAGTTCATCACACGTTGTTTCTGCTGCTCCTTCCTCCTCAGGGGGAGGACTCCTCACACTCTTCCCCTGCTCCAGTGTGGGGTCCCTCCCGTGGGAGACAGTCCTCCAATGTGAGACCTTCCCATGGGCTGCAGTTCTTCATGAACTGCTCCAGCATGGGTCCCTTCCATGGGGTGCAGTCCTTCAGGAACAGACTGCTCCAGCGTGGGTCCCCCATGGGGTCACACCTCCTGCCAGCAAACCTGCTCCAGCATGGGCTCCTCTCTCTGCAGGGCCACAGGTCCTGCCAGGAGCCTGCTCCAGTGTCAGCTTCCCACAGGGTCGCAGCCTCCTTCGGGCATCCACCTGCTCTGGCATGGGGTCCTCCACAGGCTGCAGGTGGATTTCTGCTCCACTGTGGACCTCCACGGGCTGCAGAGGGACAGCCTGCCTCACCATGGTCTTCACCACCAGCTGCAGGGGAATCTGCTCCGGTGCCTGGAGTACCTCCTCCCCCTGCTTCTCCACTGACCTTGGTGTCTGCAGGGTTGTTTCTCTCACACATTCTCACTCCTCTCTTCTGGCTGCAGTTGTTGCTGCACAGGTTTTTGGGGTTTTTTTCCCCCTTCTTAAATATGTTATCACAGAGGCGCTACCACTGTCACTGATGGGCTCGGGCTTGGCCAGCGGTGCGTCCATCTTGGAGCTGGCTGGCGTTGGCTCTGTCGGAGACAGGCGAAGCTTCTAGCAGCTTCTTAGAGAAGTCACCCCTGTAGTGCCCCAGCTACCAAAACCTTGCCACGCAAACCCAATACAAAGTTTTAATTATACATCAGATCTCTTGCCAGATCCTGCATGTAATTATACTCCAAGCAAATCCTTGTCACTGCAGACACAATCACTAAAATTTTGGACAAATGCTTCTAAATAATGTAGCTGTGAAAATGTCTGCACTGAGACACATGTTTATGTGATGCTTCTACCAGTTTGGAGTTTTGTACAGAAATTAAGGTTTGTCTTAAAAAAAAATAAATCCCTTGAATTGTATTATGCATGCAAAAAGAGAAGTTCTTCACGTGTGGGCTGCTCTCTTTGAACAGCCTCCCACATAAACCACTGCACATTTCTCCTAAAACCAGACACTTATCTCAAGAAAAATATATGTGCTTTTCTTTCACCAAATTAGTTTGTATGACTGTGAGCAAAACCATTTTAAAAAAAATGGTATTATTTGCTTAACTGCCAGAAGTACAATTTTTGTTATGATAATCATTCAATATTCTACTTTCAAGCTTGCCAATTCATAGTTTACCATCTCGGGTTTAATCAGTAGCATCTACAGCATTACAGTGTCATTAACAATTCTACTAAAAGCAACAAAAACTAGTTCACATAAACTTGATTTACTAAACTCATTTATATCGCCAAGGCAATTATATTGTTGCCAGAGGTCCAGGCAAAAAACAGAAGTGAAATGCTCTATGGCAGGCCATTAATTTTAAAATACTGTCAAACCATCCTCAGCCTAGCTTTCACTACTAATTTGTAAGTAACTGTTCACTCGCTCAGCCGTAATCTTTCATGGAGGGCTGTTTTTTAAACAGAATACGAGGCACCAACACAAAAACGTAATGGGAACTTCCCCTAAGGAGTCACCTTTTTAAAACTTCCTCACATCCCACTCTCTGACAATTCATCCCTGTAACAGATGACTCTAGGCTTTTTCTTACCACTCAGTGGTACACAACCTTGCTGGTGAGAAAAGGGAGATCCACAGCTCACTGCGAATGCAGAGGAGGGGCGGGGGAGATCCTCTGCTCTCTCCCGCTTCCTTGGGTGGGAAAGGAAATTGCCGAGTCCTTTGCTTGTGATTTCTCTGGCAGATAGGAGCCAGCGGGGACAGGAAACTGAGAAACCTGGCTTCTCTTCCCCCCTGCCTGCAGTGCCCCACGTTAAAGGATGCTGGTGGGGTGAGCTGCTGAGCCTGCTGCTCCCCAGATCCCCTCAAATAAAGCATGGTGCCCACAGGGAACAGCCCGGCCGGGCAGGTCAGGCAAGCCAACGCTCTGCTCTGCCCTGGGTTGTCCTGTACGGTACGGGCATCCATCCTTTCCTTCCCCTTCTTTCAAACTCGGAGGACCAGACAACTCTGTCAAGTACATTTGAGAATATCAACAATACCTACATTTTGGTCAAAGATGCCATATAGCGTGATGTGAGATTACCTATTATTTCTGACAAGACCAGTATGTTTATACATTACCATCTCCTCCTGAGGTTTTACAATCTCTACCACCAGTCTCCAGATGTTGCACTTTTGGGACCACAGTGTTGCAAAAGAGACTCCGGGTCCTCTACGTGAAACATACACCTCAATATTAAAAAACCTTTAGGCAAATATTCTTTTGGACACTCAATTTGACATAAACAGTAATTTTATTTTCACCAGCTTTTAACGGTATTTAAAAAGGTATTCTAAAGGTATTACAAAAGGTATTACAAAATACCTTTCATAAAACAAAACAGAAGACATCCACTTTTGGCAAAAGCAGCAACATGAACATTTCACCATTATATTAAACAAAGAGCTCTGGTAAACTACTCAGTTCTTCCAGAAAACAAAAAGTTTTGCCTCTTCTGCAGAAAAAATGTAGGAGAATTTTCAGGGTTAAGTATTTACTCAACCAATCTATTTAGTGCAGAAACACAATAAAATTGGATACAGATCTAGGGCTAACATTTGCATGTGTCACAGGCAATAAGGGTGGTGTGGGTGTGTGTGTGTATATATATATACACACATACACATGCTCACACGCACAGCACCAGCAGGCCAGAAATGCATCTTATTTTTTTCCTCTATCTTTGTCTTTCCTCCCCCATCCCAAGTTTGCTAGAACAATATGAAGGAAGTATTAGCAAGGTTCTGCAAATGCAAAAAAACCCAAACAAAACTACATAAGCCTAAACCAATAACTGTACACTCATTGCATAATGATTGTATTTAGCATACGCAATGCAAAAATTATCTTGTGTAATGACCATCAAGATGCTCACAGAATAACAAGACATTCTTGATACTGATTATTTTTCAGAAAGTTTTCTCCCTGTCTATAAGGACCACACACCTAGCACATTAATTCCTCTGTTTTGTAATTATGCTGCCAATTAATGCCATTTAAAGAAAAATATACAAAATAAGATCACCCACCAAGAAAAAGTTATACTATTTGACAGTTTTTTAATTCCACCCTTTTCTTCTTTTTCAGCAGCATATTAGCAAGTAAAATTTCGTATTAATAAAAATGAAGAATCAGACTGTTGTTTGTACAAGTATGAGAAGAATTTGAAATGCAGACTGGATTGGATAACAGTAGCGCTAGATAATCTGGAAGTGTTCAGCAGCTAGTATGTTCCAAACAATGCCTAAGAGTGATTTTAAAGGAAGGTATTTAAACAATTGTGGCCTGAACAGTTGAACAATCCCAGCCAGTTCTCGATGCAACTAAATATGTCTCTCTTTCTCTAAAGAGGGGAGGTAAATTGAACAAACAAGCAGAAGTTAACAACAGTGCTACCAGTTTAAAACTTTTTTTTTTTTAAGGAGCAGGCAACTCTTGGAGATGGGTATCTCCACACATATTTGGGCTTAATTCTAGTTATTTATGTTCCAACCATCTGGTCTATTTGACCAAATCTAGGAAAAAACAGCTTAAGACCACACACTGAGAAAAGATGCATAATTAAAACAAGTCAACTGGATTTCTCACCTTTGCAAATTACAGAGAGGGACATGTTACTACTAGTAACAGTAGCAAATGGTCAGAACAATCTGCATGGGGTTTCCCCACAGTTTTAGATAAGTTTTCCCCTTCTCTCCATTCCAGCCAGAAGCACATAGAGAGTGATCCTGTCTGCTAGGACAGATACTTAGTCCACCTAGCCCTTAGCTGTCTCCACCTCCTCTGAGATAACGGTCAGCTTTTTATCAGCACCAGGATCTCAGATGCTACAAAAATATTTTATAGTCCATGACGGTATTCTTTTACCATTTTCAGGTAATGAAAACTGAATGAGCCAAACTTGCAGCCTTTTTCCATCATGGTATTTTTGCCTTAGACTCTGGGATTTGGCCAGACTGCCAGGGTCTGATTTCATTAAGCTTGAATAGTCTTTTGCAAAACCTAGTTTATGACTATGTGATAAATTGCTTTCTCTATTTGTATATTAATAAGCAGATCACAACTAGAGGAGGTTAAAGGCAGCATTGTGGAGAAAATAGTGCGTATTAAAGTGAGGAAAAAAAGCTGGACAAAGCTTTTTTTTTTCCTTTTCCCCCCCAAAATGATTTACCTAGCCTACTTAAATTCTACATGAACTCACATTTAAATTTCTAGAATACTCCTAAATAGACTAAAGAATTTCAAATGTTTCTCTCAATGGCTGAACATATTTTAACCTAGTCTTTTTGCTTATTGTATTTCAAACCATAAAACCTGCACAGACTATAATCCAAACTACAAGAAATCAACCACTGAGCGCACACACACCAGTGTAATCATCACCCCAGCTCCATACGAACCTTATTGGCAGTAATGGCCCCACCAGGTACCTGTGTGCTCCTTGATGGTATACAGGCAAAACCAGCTGCAAACATTATCCAGAACAGACTAAGGTGACACAGCTGATGCACTGTGTCAGCTTATTACTAACCAGGTGTTTCAATTTCTTTCGTAGTTCAGCACACTTACTAATGTCTCTCAAAATACAAGCTTTATGTAAAGGCTGATAGAAAACTATGAAGTGAAATAATTTTGCCTGGTTTTAACTAATGTTATTGCTGGAAATATTTCACTTGATTTTTAAACTGATGTTAATATAACACTGAATGTTTCAGATGAGTGAAAAGATAGGGAGCTTTGCCACGTGGACAGATTGGAAATGGCAGATGATGACAAAGCAACTATCCCAAGGAATACAGAAAAACTTTACCAGCTCTTCTACGAAAGTTAAGCTCCAACCACAGCTGCAGACCTATTGTTTAACCACAACCCTAGGGACCTAAAGTTCTGCTCTGCATCTCACACCCCTTAATTAAGCAGTGAAGCAATTCTCTGATCTAACACCTTTGCAAGTGTTATTTAAGGATGTTAATCCAGAAACAGATTTTTCCTGCTCAAGAAGTGATAAAATTTCTCTGCTTTATAACCTCTTCAGTGCAAATATTATCTTTTTGGCTTTCTGGTTTTCTCTTTTCATCATTCTGATGTAATGAAGTCCATGTGTCTTAGAAATGCTCCCCAATTTATGGAATAATCCTGAGTAACAACTGGTGTAAATTTAGTGCTACACCAAGTGTGAGGTGATCTCAAAACATTCAAGCATTTCTCCATCTCTACACTGATAAAGGAGTAAAAGTCAATGGTAAATCTTCTTTAGTATTAGATTACATGGACACAGCACTTTCAGTGAGTTTATCTGTCAACTTTCCAGGAAGAAAGAAATAAGATTTATTCTGTATTTTAGACATTATAATAAAATAATAAATAATGCGAGTACTGCATCTATCTCATCCACATAGATAGAGCTCTTAGCCACATAAATGACACAAAATGAAATGTTTGCCAAATTTCTATATAGACTCCCAGAATGGAACCAAGACCTCAAGCATGACAGCACCCATTATATCAAATTTACTGGGACATAATTTTACTTTTATGAGACAAATAATTATGTGACACTGTAAAAGCATTGTTCTCTTAGTTAAAATAGTTGGCAGTTAAAATAATCTTGCAAAGAAAGATACATTAGATTCATACTCTTTAATATAATAAAGGTATTAAAGAGGACACTTTTTGCCACAATATCTTGGCTTTTCTGATTATTGCTTACACTTTAAATGAGAAGAGTAAGCTTCCTGCTATTTTTATAAAAAGTCTTCTATGAGTTTTTTATTTAAAATGCTTCTTCTGCCACTTACTTTAAAAACTGTAGAACGATGAAGAATTAGCTGGAAGGAAAACTTCATGAGTCCCACTGAAGCAGTTTATTCTGGAACACCATTTATAGAAATGCCATTTTGTCATTTTTGCCCTGAACAGAAACTGTATGTGATATTTCCACCCTTATACAACCAAACTCATTATACTGTTTCCATAACAACAAATAGCAGTACATGAAATTAGATCCCAATAAGATTCTGAGAAAATTAAGTTACAGCCTGCTAATGTGTCTCTTAGAGACTCATACAGTGAATGAGAAACCAAATCTGCAAAGCTGGCAATGTGGGTACCTAGTAATAGTGGTACAGGAGGTTAGTATCTCATGAAGGGAATCAAGGAGAAACTACCTTAGCCTATACCCACTACGTAATAAAAATCACTGTTTGACACAGAGGCATAGGAACTGCTATACGATGGACACATTTAACTTTGTTTTATCCGAGAGTTGCCCAAATAGCAGATGCTTCAGAAAAAAAAGAGTAACCACTCCATGGGGCAGATTGTCAGACAATAGCTTGTCACTTGGAAAATTTCTTCCTAACTCTTAAGGACTCCTACAGTCCTCCCTTTCTGTTCCAGATAACAGATATAACTGAAGTCTTTCAACTTTTATAATTGTCTATAGCTGAAGACTATACATAATTAATTTCTTTTGTACACTGCTTTGATTTTGTATAACAAAAGAAGTGAAATGAGCCCATGACTGACCTCCTCTCAAAGGAACTTGGTGTTAACACAGCACCTACTGAACTCCAGTGCTAAGCTCTGTTGCTGCTCTAATTCAAGTAATTTTAATCTTGCAGTGACCTGTAATACCATCGCCACTCACACAATACAGCCAGGTGTAAAGTCCGTTCCAAACCAGAAGTTTTTTTTGGGAAAGAGCCTTCTTTCCTCACTAGAGCCTGTTTTCGTATCTGTTCAATGACAACAGAACAAAAGCACACCTAACAATTTTAATGGAATTTAACAAAATATTGCTACAAACTCATAAGACAGTAATGACCCTAGATCATGCTACTTCTTTATCTCTTCTCCCCCATCCTTCAACTTCCAATGGCAAGCAGCTGTACAGCATTCCTCTGACTCAGAGGAATGGAGAAAAGAGCGATGGAGGTGCCTAAATCTCAATAAAAAGCATCATTCTTCAGAACTGCTGACTTGCTTCTGGTACAAAGCATGTATAGCTTTTCATACAGCAAGCAATGTCCTGCATTACATACCTATCTACAGACCACTAGTATGTGAGGATGGTAAAAAAGGAAAAATTCAAAACTTGACTGAGTCTTAGCCCAATGGACTGCTTGTTTCAGACACCTAGATATCAAATTTTCAACATTTGAAGGATGTAAGCTGGTTACCTAGTGAAGATAGTAAGATTTTTGTGGGCAAACTCTTTCCAAAAGATTTTTATCTGTCATTCATAATGCTTTTTTACATAGCTATAATAAATAGTCAGAACGCAGTAGAGGAGTAAATGGATATCCTGGGGAGAGACCAGCACTCAGAATATTTGTCTGCAGGGGACACATAACTAGCCAAATTCAAAGACTGAAATCCAGGCATTCTGCCATAACTCACATGTCCTGAGGATCTAACAAAAGCATAAATAAATAAATATATAAATAACTGAAATAAAGGACATCGTCAAGGCCAGAAAGTCTAAAATTAGCCGCAGTAGCCATGTTTTGGTTTGTATTGCGCAAGCCCTTTTCTGTGCCAAGCACAGTCTCTTGTTCTGGTCAGGTTACATATCAAAGCAGATGAATCCTCCTCATTACTCTACAGAGACGAACCATTACTGTCTTTCAGCACCTGCTTTCTTCTCCGGTTTGAACGAACAGGAAGGCAAAAAGGGCAGACTGTTCATGCTTCTATCAAAACGTTACTTCCACTTCAAACCAGATGATGTAGAGCTGCACAAAAGGGGCGCCTTATTACAACGTACGCCAGACATCTTTCTTTGTGGGAGACTGAATTGTAGCAATAAAGTCTTCAACTACACCCTGCTGAAAAACGGTTCTTCAAATCATAACAATCCATCAGTTTAGGAACATAAGCTAGATTTCAAATATGTACTTTACTTCTCAAAAATCTGCTATGTTATGGTTTTCTTGCAAGAACTGAATTCCATTGTAAAGTTTCCATCATCTTATTGTGTGTTCCTCCTGAACTTCAAAAGGACTCATTCATCAAGTATTTGCTCTAATTCAAAATAATCCTACTGTCCTATTAATGTCCACAAAAATAGAGGCCTGGTCTACAAAAAGTAATTGTGAGCATATAAATTGAAATACAGTTCTTTCAGTGAAGGATCTGATAATTTGCAAGAACAAATATGCAGAAACAATCCCTGCTCTGAGCCTGTTGTGATGACCACAAAGGTGTATTTTTTCCCCAGTCTTTATAGGAATAACAATCACAATATAAAGTAGAAGTATATAGTATGTATTCACACTAAAATGCCTTTTACCAGTTTAGCCATACTGAAAAGGTTTCGGTAGAACAGCTTGCACGCAGGTACGTAAGTACAGAGCACAACAAAAGTGGATTTCTTTTAGGCTGAAGGCAATCTTCAGGGATAACTCACTCCATGATGAGCCCAGGACATCTGCTCAGTGCATGTGAAGGACAGAGGACTTCCTGCATTCAAATTTGAATCCCGTTTGATATTATTAGGAAATGTTGTCAGTCACCCATATCTGGATGCAAGTGTGGATTATGAGCATTTTCCAAAAAAATCATCTTTCATGTACTAAATACGGAGCAGGGTTAGCTTCTAACTTCAATAACTCACATGCAAATTTCAGCCTTTTGAAAACAAGGACAGTAAGGTATCCTCTGGCTGACAAAACAGACATAGAAGGAGAAATATTTATCAGCAGGACATCAGAAAACTAAGAGTGCCTGTGGTCAAAACAGCTTTCTGCACAAGAACAGAGCAGGTCATTGCCACTGGTACACTCCTGTCAATTTGGCACGGGGACCAGTCAAGCTGGGTAGGACAGGAGCGACGCAGAGAACTCCTATCCCATTTACAAGGCCAGGTCAGCATGGTTTCATTACAGCCAACTAAGAGGTTGTAGACACAAACAAACTGCTATGAAGTAAAATATGAACTTAAATTAACAATTCATCAACACTCCAAAATGAAAAAGGATTGAGAACTTCATGTTTGCTTTAGGTCAAGAGCATGCATACAGAAATAGTGGATAACACTGCAATAGAAAAAACTGAAAATAACCAGTTCCTAATCCATTACATCTGAAGAACCTTTTATATCTCCTTTAAACCATCACAGTAGTTAACGGTGAAGGAAACAACTTCAAAACACAAAAGATAAATGTCTGTAAGGACAACGTACAGACAAAAAGCACTTAAGTGATACTGCTTTTGATATCATCTTATTAATTTTACAACAAATTATTCCTTCAGTCTAGTGAATAGGACAGGAGAAAGAGTAGCTGTTACTCAGTAGAGAACCACATATGCAGGTGATTGCCTCATTGATTCTTCAATAATATAAACTTCCACTGCAAAAATAGTTTCTATTACTCCTTATAAAACCTCTCCAACTGATTAGATATGAGGCCCAAAGGTCTCTTCAGACAGAAAGAAAAAACAACAGATTGTTGTAAAAAAACCCCAACTAAACCCCAACATATCCCCTGTCCCCCTCCCCCACTTGTCTTACTGCTTTAAGTTTCAAGTCCAGTAGTGACAACTTCATAAAGATTTCAAATAACTTCTAATCTACAGATCACTGTAACAGATATAATCAGCAGGCATATTCTTGGATAAAATGCTGGCAACTTGAGTGAAGTCAAGATCTGTAAATATCAGCACTGTTACCATTCCTCCTGCAGGATTTCCAAAAATAGGTCACTTGCTTATGGAACAAAAAGTTGCAAATAGCTTGATAATTTTTCAAGATCGTAAAACAATTACAGATAATTAAGCTGAAGTTTTGATTTTTGTATGGAGTTTTCAAATGTAAAAAGAAACAGTGTCACTACTCAATTAAGGTCACTTTAGTCCTTTGGAACCTTTGAGAAAAAGCAGTACCTAAGCTAATACAAGAAACTCCCTCCAAAGCAAAAAAAAAAAAAAAAAAAAGCCAAAGCACATGAAGTTTTTCTTTAAGGCTGTTTTTCCCCATACAAAATTACCATTGCTACTCTTATACTGTGCAACTAAAACTAAATCTCTAGAGGTTAATAACTTGACTTTCTGTTCCTAATAACTTTCATCTCAGAAAAGATACCACAATTTCCACTTGCCTGAAGCATCCATAATTACACTGAAAAGAGAAATAAACTTTATTAGTAAATCGCGTGTTGTACTATGAGTGGCACTCTACCTCTCTTCTTTGGTAAGACCCAGAAACTGCTGATGGGAAAGATGGATGTTTTACTTTTAAAGTTTTATTGAATATAGAAAGTATTAATACTTGAACTTAACCTGCCTTTTCATAAGTGCAGTAAAGGCACCCAGTGCTGCTACCGCCTTTACACATTTTTGGCCTTAATTATGTGCCATCAATATTAACGTCATTTGCTAAGAATCATCTTTGTAGTAGTTTCCTGTGCTGCTACACTAAAGATGATTAAGTCTAGCAAAGAAGCTGTAGAAAATGTAATATTAATACTGCATTCATCTTGAAAGCTACACATCAGCAAGCTAGAAAATATTAAATGCCAAAAGAAAAGGTACTGCTAGATAATAAATTTTATGGCAAGAAATTAAAGCCCTATGCTGGAGAGCATTAACAGGCAATGAATTACTTATAAGACTTTTAACAGCAATCCAAATACCAATAGTTAAAATTAATTCAAATCCAGTGAGAATGTTGATGAAGTAAGTTGCAACTCCATAAATTTTACCAGCAGGAAGAGCAAGAATAAGGGTAGCATAATCTTACTGTCTGAAAAAGCACGGTTTAATTTTAATGTACTTTTAAAAAATCTGTTTTCTCCAATATGTAGAATGTAAAGAGTATAGGACCTTTGTTTAACTAAACAGCTTTTCTGGTCCAGTACAGAGTTGTTTGATTCTCAGAAGAGATTTATTACTCTATACCTGAGAGAGCAGAAGGAAAGAAATTCATACCCTTCAGTGATTCTGAAGCCAAGTCTTCTCCCTTATGGGTTCCTTAACAGCAGTGCACAAATTGATGCTGGTTTGGTGAGGTTACAACAAAAGCAAAAAATATGCTTTTGGAGAATTTAACCAAAAATATATGCATGCAAGTTGGTACACAGTTTCCTATAATTTTAACGAATCTGGAATTAAAAATCCATGAAGTTAAAAATAAGATATTTTTAATTTTTACTCCAGAGCAACCATATAAAAACCAGTTAGACTGATTTTGAGAACTGTAGCAAACAATAAAAAAGAATCTCATTCATCTTCAACAAAAATTTTGATCATGGGTTCAAGTGAATCGCAAATCAATTCTCATTCCTCCCAGTACTCATTTAAAAATGTTAAATAATCAAATAACAGGGCACTGAAGAAGTTTTTTTCCAAAAGTTGCCTGTAGTAGAACAGATTTGAAAAGATCTATTAGCTGTGAATATAAATGCTGTATATGTAATTTAATGCAAGTAGTATTGTTTACTAAGATAAATAATTCACTCTT
>NW_008824935.1:2775753-2785685 GCF_000699105.1 Pygoscelis adeliae | reverse complement strand
ATGGAAGACAAAAGCTCCCTGATCCTTTTTGCATCTACTTTTTCTTTTCCTGGTGCATTATGTACTAGTGAACACAGTAAGAGGATGAGCCTCATATGCATTTTGTATTCCTACTCCTCCAAGCCCTCAGGCTTGGACTTTCAAAAATGGCCGAGGTTATTAAGTGCTCCTGAAAGCCAGAGCACTTAGCACTTCAGCACATCTGAAAATCATCTTCTGAAAACCAAACTGTATGTCAAGAGCCTAATCTGATGCCTTTTGGAAGCAATGGGAGCCTTCTTACTATTTCATTCGACTTTGGATAATGTTTTACAGGAAATACAAGGAATTGCAGGTGAACCTGCTCCTGTAATGGACATGCTCATCCAGTCTGCAAAGCAGTCCAGGCAAAAACTACTGCAGCAGGTTACAGACACAGTATAATTAACTTGGAAATAACTTCCAACACATTTTATACATTAAAATCTGTGGATTTGTATGCAATTTATGGATGTGACAATATTTTCCCTGTGACCAAATATTCTGCTAAGTATCAGCCATGTTGGCTATGATTTCCTGTGACCAGTTTTAAAAGTGGTTGCTTCTTGGTTTCACTGGAGCGCTCTCAAACTTTTCTCAGGAAATGTTTACAGAAATATGTTCCCTAACAGCCATTACATATGACCCTGCTATGCTTGTCAATCATTATTTTACTATGATAACTAGTAATAATCTCCCGATGTATAGAAGTCCATCAAAGACTGCTATTCTTTTTCAGGACTATTCTGCATGTGCAACAGCCAGTTAGAGTAATAAAAATACCAACAGAAAGAAAACATATTATGAACTTACTTGTTTAAGAATATTTTTAATACTTTTAGCATTGTTGCTCCATCCCTTTCTTAACATCACTTCATATTTGCTCATGATGCACTGCAGTGGAGTTGGTCTTGGAGTACCAGATAACCGCTTTGCGTGGGTGAAAGCCTGGTGTGCTAATCCATGCCAACAGCCCCACTCTGGCTATCAAATACCAGCAGGCTATTTTGCTACTTTCCCTGCCCAAGTACATGGCAGAGGACTAAGGAAAAGGTAGGGGAAGATCCTTCCCCAATCAATTCATCTTCTGTAGAAAGATTAGTAAAAGCATTCATCATGCTTACAATACATAAGGACTTCCTAAAGCTAGAGAAAAGCCAAACCACACACCCCCCATGAAACAAACTTTCACTTACCAGTAAAACTGGATGATGAAGTTTTAGGAATTCACGGTCAGATAGAAATTTAAAGGTGGAAATGAAAGCCCTGTGGATTTGTAAATGTCACTAAGCAGATATTGTCCACAAATCATCTTTCCTAAATCCTAGTTACCTGAATTATGATTTAGCAAAGTAGGACCATACAAGCAAGTTAATTCAAATTACATTTAACTGAAATGAAGGAAGCAATTCACACCTCATAGCTATTGTTTCAGGCTCTCTTGTAAACTCAGGAAATAATTTCAACACTTCTGAAGCACTTTTCATGTTTGGAATGTTTTCTTTGCAACTATTTGAAAGGCCTCAAAAAACCTATGCTACAAATGTCAACATGAATTGTGCTCTATCTACTCATTCAAGTATTCTGCATATTTGACCTCTGAAAACTTGATTATTATACAAATAAAGACTATATTTCTGCAAACTTCTAGCATAATGCTATTTCTTACTCAAGAACCTCAAATTCCTGACCGTTCCAAGGAAAAACACTTCCTATATTACTTCTGTGTAAATCAAAAGACAACACAAAACCAACCCCGACTACACTGATTTTCCATCACCTACTTCCCCCCCCCCCCCCCCCCCCCCCGTTTCTGGAATTTTGCTATAACTTCTATTATTGCTAACCACAGAACTGAATTTCACTTCATGTTTCTAGTTTTACCATGAGGCTTTCTAGTCATCTTATGACCCGTGCTCCTCGCTTTTTGGTCTTTCCCAACACATTATTAGCCACCACAGCACACTCAGGAGGAGCAGGGAGGAGAAGAGGAGAGAAGAAACTAATTTCCAGCAGTACAATCAAGTATCATTTAAATGACATGAAGAAACATTTGGGATTTTTTGTGGGAATTATGTATCATTACTAGGCCAATTTAAATCATGCATAGGAAGTCCACATTTTACATTCCCAGAAATTCATGACATTTTTCAGCAGTCAGCTCTATTAGACTAATGTAATAACACTGCCAGCCACCATGCATAAGTCATAAGTGGTATGATTGGATTTGTCTGCTCATTGCATTTTCAATTTGAATAATAGTCATATTATTCAATTGCAAATATCTTTTTTTGTCTAAATACTCTATTGTTATATTTAGCTGGAGCTGGGACAGCAGCATCAAACACTAAAGAGGAACAGAATAGGCTATTTCTATTGTGTTGGTATACAATCAAACTCCTATATTTTGGGAGGCGCTCTTCCTTACTATAGCACTAAAAAGAAAAAGTCTCATCCCCTTATGCTACTGTTATGAATAGTACAGTCATCAGAAATATTTTGAATTGGCAAAATTAGTCTAAATTTTCCAAATGTTTAGTTGCCAACTTTGTAAGAAAGAGCACTTTGTAGTGGTCCAAAAAAGGATGGCAAGTACAATGTAAGTGCTTGTCTACATGGAGAAGCAAGCTGGAACAGCTGTTCCACAGCAGCTCCCACAGCAGATGCTCTTATTTCAGAAAAAGTGCTTTTTTTACACATTAAGAAAGAGTAGAAGCCAAGGCACCCTGAGGCCTTGGCTGTGTGGAGTAATACAACTCTCAAAAAGAGTCAATGTGAAAGAGTTACTGTTTTTCAATATATACACTAGCGTTATTTCATAGGGTTTTCATCTCTCCTCCCTTTCCTTTCAGCCAGTACAACTGTTAAGTGATTTATAGGGACCGATCAGGTTGAACAATGTTGTAGATACGAGAGGGCACCAGGACCTGACCAGAGGAGGATTCAACCTTCTGATCCAGGAGACCTTTCCAGCATCATTTCAGACAAGCCATACAACGTTGCTGTAGTGATGTAGTTCACCACCTATAGAGGGAATCTATCTAATCGAGGGCAATTGTGAGGTTTTAAGATACTGTGTAGGAAGACCAAAAAGATTTCTATTTTAAACATGAACAAAATTCCATTATTTAAAGGCAATAAAAATAAAACTGTGTGTTGAAAAAGAATTTAAGTGCTTATACTAAGCAAGCCCAAAATATGTAAAAAATAAAGATAACTCTTTTCAGAAATGGTATAGAAGTAGATTGATTTTTATTTTGCAATCTAAAAAAAAAGTAGACTGACATTTCAGTTTATTTCGTGCAATGTTTATACTGCCATTTTGTCTCTTTCCTGCCCCCCTCCTCTATTTGCCATTGAAGTAGACTGGAAAAAAGAGGATAAAGAGGAAAGAATTTAATTTCTTTTAAACCTTTGTCAAAAAATTTAAGTTCATTTTTTCCCCAAAACCACTCCTTACATTTAAAGATGGGAAGAGCTCTTTTGCTTTTATATAATCAGTTCCAGAGGCATTTGATTTCTTTTTCTCCAGCTAGTGAAACCATGTATGTACATTTTGAATCCAAGAGTACCCAAGGGAGAAAGAGAGCATAATGGTCCTGTCTATATCTTAAATAACTTTCTCATTTCTCAAAATTGTTAGCCTTTCCAAGCATCTGAAACAATAATCAAGCTAAATCCCTTTATTTTTATGTTACATAAGTGTTCTTTCTTTGCCTTGATTTTTCTGAAATCCTCAAACAGAAGAGCCCTCAGAGCATGGGCTGGGGCCTTATAGGAAAACAAAATAATAAATGAAAGTACAGAGGGCTGTATTATATACTGCTCTCTGCCAGCAAAGGCCAAGGCTTGGGCTGTGGTTATGTCCCCCTAATACGCTGGAATGACCTCTCGTGGAGGGGGTTCATAATTCACGTAAATGGGTACCTCTTCCCCAAGACACTGCCATATGTACATACAAACCAGTGATTCATGCAACTAACATTGCAAACAAGTGATGCATATGGGTGGAAGGGTTTCAGAATTTTTATTTAAATTGCATTTATTTTAGAAAACTGGCAGTCATTCAAGAAGTAATGGAAATTATTACCAGAAGTGCGACTAATAGGATTTAAACTGACTGCATGTGAGAGTTTGGTGGGGTTTTGGGGGTTTGTGTTGGTTTTTTTTGTTTGGGGGTTTTTGCACTTTGGGTTTTTCGCACTTTGGGTTTTTCTCACTTTGGCGGCAGATTGGTAACAAACTTCATCTTTTATGCTGTTATTTACAGGGACATCTGCAGATGCTGGAGCAGCCACCAGAGGGCTCCCATATTTTTTCTATTCATGTTAAAAAAAAGTTGAGATTAACAAAAAATTAAGATTATAAATTTTGCCTTAAAAGTTTAAAAATCAGAATTGAAAGATGGAAAATAACAGGCCACTACAATGATCTTAACAAGATACTTGGTAGCTGCAAAGAATATTTGAGAAAAGGTAAAAATCCCCAGATCTTGAAGGCTGCTTTAATGCCCACGCTTATACATGTAGCACTAAACAAAATGGGTCAGAAACGAAGTGTGTGCAACCTGTAGGCATTTCAGTGAAATGAAAAGCCTAATTACTGACTGTGTCACCTGGCACACTGTCTCTCTAGGGAATGCCTAAAAATTACTCTTAAAAGAAGTCTGGGGGAAAAAAAACCAACAAAACCCCACAACACAACAAAGAAACCCCAACAGTGCAAAGGAAAACTTCATAGACAGGCCAACAAGGGTCTAAAATTTATCTCCTGAGAGTCAGTACTCCCATCTGCAGAAGGAACCTTGCCTTTCCAAGGAACAAGGTAAAAAAAAGTAAAAGCCCGAACCAGTACAAGTCTGAGCAAAGCAGTGAAATCACACATGCACACTCAAAAATGGCATTAAAGTAGATACAATTAATTGTATTCCAGTTCACGAACTGAAGGGAGCTGTTCAGTCACTGTAAAGATGGAAATCCACGTGAAAGGTCTGAATGTTATGAACTGAGATAAACCAATCCATTCACAACATGATAGGAAAGATGGCATTTTGCAAAGACTCTGTGTGACAAAGCTGCACTCCCTGAACTCCAGGTGGGGTGCTGCGGGAGGAGTGGTAGGGAATCTCTGGAGCACTTTCAGCTGAAACAATTCAAACAGCAACTGGGATTAAGAGGATTGAACCTACAGTAGCAACTTGACTACCGTCCTGTCTCTCACTTCTATTTAACACGTAGGCACAGCCATCAGAGATGCAGCATGGAAATTATTTGCCCAACAGTAACCATGCAGCTTGTCGGAGAGCACAAAAAGCTGTAGCATTCTGGAGCAAGTTACTAGTAATAACAGAAAAAATTGCTGAGGAATAAATACCTTTAGAGCCGTATGTTTATGGTTCACTGCTTGGGACTAATGAAGGCTATAATTTAACATTAAAATGGATCCTGTACAATTTAAAACAATTGTTAATAAAACCATAGTAAGACTGTGAGATGGCAGAATGACTTGCTCATAAAGGCATTTTTAACTCAGTTTGCATTCCCAGCTCTGTATGAAAAAGTACTTTATCAAAACAAAGGCAAAATGGAAGCAGTTTGTAAGATGGAGAAGCCATTTTCTAAAATTTAGATGCAGGAATTCATAGAAATATAGCAAAATAAAATACATACTTCATTAAACTACTTGCAAGATATGGAAGCAATTTCTGCCTGATTACTCAGGAGATGCTGAAAATATGCATGCATGTAAGAACTAAAGGATACTAAGTGTGACACAGTGCAGTGATGTTAATTTAGTGGTCCATCATCTGTAGAGTGTGCAAAAAAAATGGTTGAAAAAGATTCTAGCATCTGTATGTTTATATCCCCATAATCCTGGCAATCAAAACAGGAAAATTTAAGTTGTGAATGAACTTACAAGGTCTACCCTCAAACTACACAAATATGATTATAAATCAAAATTATAAAGGCAACGCCAGACAGCAAAATATCCTAATGGTGTTACCAGGTGTTACAGAGAAGCAGAGTAATTCCAGACAGAAAAAGGTGTATAGTATTTTTCAAAAGCAAATACAGTTGCAAATGTCTCATGCCTTCAAGTTTTGGCATCACTAATGAAATTGTCATAAGTGGTACTGAAGTTTGATGTAGGATTTCTGTTTGATACCAAGTGGAAACAAAACCAAGGAGGACAGGTAGTGAAACAGCGAGTAGTAATGCTGGACCACTATCAGACCATAACTCTATGCCAAGTGTGAGACATTGTCAGTGTCCAGCTGGACACCAACTTCAGTAGGAGGACACTACAAGATGGAGAAAGTTATCAGTGCTGTAAACTTGCATATTTGGTGACATTTGTAGCAGCTCAGCACTATTTGGAAGAAGCAGAAGGGCCCTTCAAAATTCTTCTAGAATAGAAAAGAGCCATAATACACTGCCCAACACCACCACCACCACCAATGTCTAATATCTCTCAAATAAATACAAAACAAAAGAGTACTTACTAAAGACTTAACCAAATCTAGTCACGGTCACACATTCTAGCGATGATATGTAACAAAAAAAAAAGTTATGTAACATTATTCCTTTGTAATTTCAAACTTGTATCTCAAAACTGATATGCCTAGTTTCCTCTGAATGTCCCTAGTGCAGTTCTCTGCTGGCATGGGACTTGTGGCCGACAATTTTCAGCCACACTGGTCTCATTTTGGCAGTGCTAAATTAAGGGTCAAAATAGGTCATATACTGGAAAACTAGTCACAGCTACTGCTTTTTTTCCCTCTGCTTTTCCATAAACAGCAGAGAAATTTGGCATTAAGCCAAATACTTATTTATAGACAACATTTATTCTTAGGTATTTATTTTAGTCACTGGAGAACAATTGCAGCTAAATGTACTTATTACTATCTCCAAATCTATTTTTTGAAATATCCTCTGTCAATGTAGATTTTTTGTCGCTGTCTAACTGTATTTTGCCCTTTATGCACATGCTGTGTGTATTAATCACATACCTTTCCCACCGTGTCTGGAAGCTGTGTGATTTTCCTAAGTAAAAGACACAATCCTGAAGTCCCCCCTCAGGTTTTATGTAAAAAACCCTAACTGCTCTGCATACTGGTTTTCTTAAGTAAATGCCGGAAAAAGAACTGAATACTCAGGATTTTATACTATTACTCGAGTGAGCTGGTCGTTGCTAGCGAAACCAAGTTTCTTACAAACCCTCTGCACAGTAACCTTGACCTAGACTTTCAATTCAGAGCCATTCATTTCCACTGCCAAATGGGAAAGGCTGTGGCTTCAACATCATGTTTGTTGCTTACACAGGCAAAACAGCATGAAATTCAAGTTGCGTGCCCTCTTTTCACAGGCCAGAGCTTTTCTGCTAATTCAAGCTTAGAATTTCATGCTTGTCAGGGATTCTTCTCTCACTTCATAAAGCAGCAACTTTTTCTCTTCACATTTTCTGCATCTTTCCCCTTGTCCTCTTTTGTCTGACTGATTCGTCCCACACTCAGGACAAGGCCTGAACTGACCTCAGCCTCCATATGTTTGCCAGTTATTTATTGACATATGTTCAGGTCAACCTCTGCAAGGTAAGACATTTTTGTTTACCCCATTCTGCAGACTGATAACCGAGCCAGAGATTAGATGATGATATAATACCAGTGCTTGCGCTCATAAACTGCATTCTGTAATACCAGCGTAACGTATTTCAGCCAGCTCTTACATTGCAGCTATCAGCAGAGATTTTCAGAAGTTTCTATGCTGCTTACAGGGCTCAGAGGGACGCAGCCACTGCATTGAACATGGGCCTGAAGAGGCACACAGGCATGTGCACGTGGCACAAAATCAGCTTAACGCTCATGACTCCTCACAAAACCTTCCCAATGCTTTTTCCTCTACAGAAAAGAGGGAATCGTAGGGACAAAAAACCAGAAAGACAATTCAGAGATCAGCAGTTAAAAAAAATCACTGAGTATGCAGGATGCCAGACAGCTATCCCAGCTTTCTCAGGTTCAGAGTGCTGCTGTAGTAGGTGAGAAGTGACCTGTTACCTAGCTTCTCATTTTCTTATTCAACATTTGATATTACTTTCTATTGAAAAGGTGACATAATTCCTCACCTTGTGATCCACTGGTTTTACAATAGTTCAAATGATGCAGTGACACCAGTGTCTTTAGAAGCATCGTGCAGGCAGAATGCAACGCAAGCCTTGTACAATTTTTTTCCCCTGCAAATGCCATAATGGCTTTTCCATTATTAATGATAACTTAGAATGTTCCAAAATGTTGTAAGGTGGTTACTGGACCCATATTCTACCTAGGCCATTAACTGTTTTTCTGATTGTATCAAAATGCATCTCAATTCCCCATCTACCTCCCCACTACAATTGCTTCATCAATATTCATAAGATCCAAGAGCTTGATATTGATTACCGCATCTAATGGACTCATTATGTAAAGTCATCGTGACCTCTGAAGCAATTCTACTTTTGTGACTTATCTAGATGCTTGCTCAAAATGTTTTGAGACATTGGTACTGACGCAGGAACAAGCAGAGCAGGACAAAACCCACCACAGCATCTTTAACTAACGATACTCTGACAGGATGGACTTTTTCCACACCTGTATGAGATGTCACGCAACACTAAAAGCTCTGTCACATTATCCCCAACTTAACAGGAGCCCTTGTTATCACAAGGCAGAAAGAAGTAGTTAATATTAACTGATCATTATTAACATTCATTATGGAAAATCAATCTGATTGTGCTATAACCTCCTGCTGCAGTCAGCTGGGTGACTCTGATATTTACATAATACTGAGTTCCTGCTAGCCAAAATTATGGCTGTTACATAACATCTTTCAATGTCATGGTGATTCTGCAAACAAAATCTATTCCGTTTATCAGCACCAACGTGCAAAATAAACACATTTTGCAAACAGTTTCTAACGGCAAATCTTTTACTGCTTCGTATGCCCAGCATTAATAGTGACAAGCATTCTTCTTTGGAAAGATAAGAACAAAACAGTACAACTACAGTGTGAATTCATCTTCTATTCTCAAAATCTAACTTTTTCTGGAAGAGTGACATTCAATAAGAACTCGCTTTAAAAAAAAAAACAACACCACAAAACAACAGCTCTCTCTCCTTTTCATATGTTAAGAAATCGAAAGAGTGAAAACAAAAGTTTGACAAATTCTAGAGTAGAAATTAGGAAAAATGTGTTAAACTAAAGAAATAACCCACAAGAATGAATGACCTAGAAGGGAGGCAAGTACATCATCACTTGGATTCTTAAAAATAAATAAATCTCTAACTCAGAAACTATCATCTGGATTCAAGAATAATTTAGTAAAATATTGGTACAACTGCAGCTTTTCCATTATAGTTTACTATGAAATTATTATTGGGATGTTTTCTGCTAACTACATTTGATTAAATCAAGATGGAAAAAAAATAGTACAAACACTTTTTCAGGGTTGTGTCCGTCCCCCCCTTTTAAATAATTTTTTTGTGGATCAACTACTGTATGTGTCAAAGTTACAATGACTGTCAGGCTGGTTCTCTTCTGCACTCTGGAATAACATATCTCTGTCAAAAAGTAAAGTTTTCATTCAATTTTGGACTTAATGTTGAAATATAATTTGAAGGCTCCCAAAATAATCTAAATATATTATGTTACAACTATATATTTACACACAAGATTAGCACATTATTCTGTTCTTTAATGTGAGCATATGGTTAAAGACATTTAGAATATAACCACTCACTGGTTTTAGACTTGTCCACTATGAGCGTGTTAAAGCAGAACAGCTTTTGATTATATTGCTTTAATCTTCTTCACTGAAAATTAATCTAACCCAAATATAAGCTTCATGCATTTCAAATAATCTAGAGATACATTTTCCCTTCA
>NW_008824935.1:2770899-2775312 GCF_000699105.1 Pygoscelis adeliae | reverse complement strand
CACAGATGTAACTGAAAATTTGAATATCTTGAAAAGGTGAAACATTTTTATCAATCTGAAATCGATTCAAATGATAAGACTGAAGAAAAATTGTCAGCCATAGTCAGAAAGTAGAAGCAATAGATTATTCTACCTGAGCACACTTAGCAAGTGCATCTATAGCTAATCTCCTTGGTTTAAAACATGACTCGTGTAGCATTCTCATCTTTAGAAGGAAAATACAGCAGAACGTAGGCATCTTTTACTCAGGCTTGACTTTTGCTACGTCTGAGACTCTTCTTAAGTAAAGATGGAGCAAGATTAGAGCCATATTTGGCCTATCTTATGCAGTACTATAGCTAGTTGCAACTATAGTTGCTTCAGAATTAGCTGAAAGGCACCTAAAAATGACACAACCCAAAATATAGTTTGCCATAAAGTCTGTAATATTTTCATTCCTCACATCGAAAGTAAATCTGCATTATGCTTCAGGATAACCTTAAAACATGGCTCCAAAAAAGTGACTGCCGAATCAGAGTAGTTCATAGGTATGCCATTCACATTTGGGCATGGCGTAAAAGCCCAAATCTTATCTTCATTCAGAAATTTCTATTTTCGGAGCAATATGATCTAAAAGGACAACATTTTTCTCCAGACAGGGAACCAAAATTAAAAATTCAAAGCACATACTCTCACTCTGTTTCACAGCTGAAATATCTGCCAATTAGCAACTCTGTCAGCAAAAACTTAACATTACAAAAATTTCAAAGGTAGAACTTTAGAATTAGGAAGCAAGCATAATGAACCCAAATGATATGACTTCAAAACTCTAAACCTTCAGCTAGTATTTAGATATATGTTTGAAGCGAGAGCACTTACACGTACGAACTGGCACCTTTGATTTACGGAACTGCAGAAATTCATTTCCCAAATGTAACTAATACAGACGTGTTTGCTATTTATCACATTATAGTCACCATTCATACTTATATACAAGAACACTAACGTATATAAAGGATTGAATTCCAATATCCTTATCACAGCTTAGTCCCTTGTATCACAAGCAATTATAAAGAATCTGCTGAGAGTAGGTAGAGAGTTCGTAGGTAAATCTTCTGCACATGCTCGAGGAGGGATCACAGGGAACTCAACAAATTAGCAGCTATAGACAGGGAGAGGGTGGGACCTTGCTCTTGAAGCCAGTCCAAGGGAGGAAACGGCAGACCATGACTACTTAGCATAGCTATGTGCTGCCTTCTAAATAGGGCAGCCTTGGAAGACTGCAGTCAGCCCAGGGTAAGGTGCTACTCACTCTCAAAGGATTCAGAACTTACCCTCAAAAATTAAACTTCACTACACACCAACAGGCAAGTACAGTTTATTAACTTATTTTTAAATTAATTTCCTTACTTTATTTTTTCTAAGTCCTAATTATTAGTCATTTTTTTCCCCAAGTAGTTAGGCAGGCCTATTTATTGATTATCCTTCCTACCAATACTTTCTAACATTTGAATTCAAGGCACTTCATTTACGTCATACGTTTAATTCTAAATATAAACCTACTCTGCATCTGCTTCTGACACTGCCATACCCTTCAGCAGAAAGGCTCCAAATGTTTGGGAAGCTGCAATGTTAAATGCTGCAAAAAACGGTAGCTATATGAATAAAGTTGCCTGACTCGATTTTGCACCTGCTAAAAGGCTATCAGCCTCTCTGACATCTCTTTCAGACACTCCATGAATACTAGCAGAATAAAACCAAGACATATGTACACTCTACAAATGGTACTAATAGCAATCAAGAGAAATTACAGTATACTTCAAGTTACAGTCAAAACTGTTACCCCATTTTGCTCCTGTCTATGACGACCGCTGTTGTGGTAGTTCCGTTTAACAATCAGGCAATCACTGATTAACCTGTAACTCTTATTTTTTTCCTCCCTCTGGGAAGCCATGTAGCAGACGTAAGTAACAAAGGCAACCGGTGACAAACTGAAGTCCTGTTTCACAAACCTGAACAGCCTGCAACATCAGTTCTGCATTTAGTCCCTTGTAGAGGTGCTGAACACCTGTAAAATCAAGTTATGCAGGTTCAGTTCTAGAACCCTGCCTACAAAAGCACCACAGCAACGAGCTGCCAAGGTCAAAACAGAGCTCTGAGGGTCAGCGTAAAACCAAACAGGATCTACGGAAACTTTTCCAATGGCAACAACGTACTTTGAAAAGTTACCTACGTAGCCAAGAATCTTTAATCCACCTAAAACCAGATACTGTTACTGCAAACTACCATCTACAGTCTGAATATAACGAGCAAAAAATAGAACTTATAACTGTGTGACATAATATAAATTTATCCTGTTACCTTTAGTATAACAGCTTCTAGACATCAAGATCATTGGGCCCTTTCAATAAAGGAGTGTTCATAAGAAAAAGTAAAACCTAATCAAAATATTAATGAGTCACATAAGTTCAGATGAGGTTGGATTGTGCAATCAGCACAATTGTGACACAATGACTCTGATAGAAAGAAATGAATTTTGCACAGATGTTTTTCAGTATACATTCAACCAATTGATTAAATTTATATTGTGACAATCCTATTAATCCAAATCTGTAAGAGTACCATAGAAACTTCATCGTATTTCAAAGATTTTTTTCATTTTTTTTGTTATCACAATATGCATGTACCAAAGTAACAAATACTGTTACAAAAAAAGAATCAGAAATCAACTAAAATTCAAGAGGGAATGATCCAAAACCCCCTCAATGCTGAAGGTTTAAAGAACAGATTTGGTGGTCTTCCTGGATAGATGCTCCATAGAAGAACAGACTGGTTTTGTTCCCTGCAGATGTTTTTTGACATCAGATGGACAGGTCAAAGCCGTAGCAACAGACCTGTTTCCTAAAGCTCTCAATCATCTTCTGCTAGGAATCACAAGTACAGATCAGATATTTGTATCTTATGAGATAGGATAATTTATAGAGTTTATGTGACATCTTCAAGATAGGGGTGGTGGATCATTCAGTGTCAAAGACTGGAGTATTACACTGAACTATATGTTCTCAGTTCAGTGAAGTATGGCAGACTCTCAGACTACTAAGCCCCTCAGATCACAAGAGTGCTCTACAGGGGTACAAGCTTAGCTTCAGGCCACAGGCAAGAGGGCAAGCTGTCTAACCACCAGATCCATCCCCGACAGCAAAGTGATGAATCAACAGCTACATGGTGCACAGAAGGGGACTGTTACGAATAGCCTGTGTGTTTAAATTACAATTGTTTTGACAGACTTGTGGTCAAAGTAATGAGCTTTTTTTTCAACAGCTCCTCTAAGAAAAAAGAAAAAAAAAAAGCTAGAAAAACAGCAGGTGAAATGAATAGAGATGCTCATGACAGAGAAAAGTGCTTCCATAAACCCTGGAATTACCAAAATCTGCTTTCCTACCAGTTTGAGATGAACTCTCTCTAAGCACTTCTGAACCCTCCACGAAGGTCCTCCCTTCTCCACCAAGCCATTTATTTTTCACTGACCTTGTAAGACCGTAATTATCTTTGACACTTCTCCTGCCCCATCGCATTTGAAATAAGCCAACAGGTTCCCAGAAGGAACAGTATCTTCTTCATTAGGAAGGAAAGGACACAGACACAGAAAGATGGAATAGCTTTGAAGCTGTTTCCAGGGGGAGTGTATGCTGGGGCATGGAGGAAAAACACACTAAAAATCATGAGAGGCCACAGGCCCGAACAACATGGACTTTCCATAAAATATTTCTTTTTCAATCAATCCTTCAAGTTTTAACAAATTGTCATTATAGTGTTTCTGAATAGCATGTACCTGAGCATGAAGTGTTTCAGATGTCCTTTATGAATTCCTATATTTAAAACAGCACCTCCTAAAAAAACCAGGAAGTTTCTGTTCTGAAGTTATTTTGTCAAAACACAAAGCTGAGTGGAAACACTATTTAGAAGAAGTTCAGTTAAAAAAGCCCCATGCTACTTAAGGAGGTTTAGTTAAGATCACTGATTTATTTATTTATTTAGATTGACAAAAATCCTTTTGGAAAAATGGCTGGGAGAGGATAGGAAATAAGATTTTTGACAAAACTCTGCATTATTTTCAGAAGCTTCTATGCAAGATATATTTTTGTCAAAAAACTCTCATAGAAAGAAAAAAAAATATTTCCTGTCCAGTTCTGGCATCTTGCCTTTCAGTGACCAATAATAATAGCCCAGTAAAAACAGAGTGCAACACACAGGATCCAAGTGTTTCCTCCAGATGCACCTGCAGATGTCTCTTTGCCTCGTGTAAGAAAGAGTACTGTCTCTCCTGAATCTCGTCTTTGGAGGATTATAATTTGAAATAAATACATTTAGTTCCATCAACGGGATCTGATTTTCTCAGCATTTCTATTCCCTTCTATAGGTTATTCCACAAGG
>NW_008824935.1:2764274-2770885 GCF_000699105.1 Pygoscelis adeliae | reverse complement strand
AAGGAAATAATTGAAGACAAGAAAGTATTGTTTTATCAACAAGCTCGTGTATGAAATTTAAGGTAAGCCTAACAAAATTACACATTTCTGAAACTGAAATGAAAAGAGGGATACAAATGAGAAAGCTGACTTGGACTAAACATTTAAAGGATCTGCATTTGCTGTTAAGCATGCAATAGAAATACCCTGTTACGTTTCCACTTTTACTACTGCTAAATTTCACTGTCATTGAGAATTTCTTCAGCCAACACTAAAAATGTCTTTGGCTGACACAGAAAACATTGCAACGTGCTGATAATTAATATTAAGTTTCATCACAGTGATCCTTGCTGAAGAGGCACAGGGGAAGGTATCAGTCAAACTACACTAGAGCTTCTTGCACTGGGCTTATAAAAGTGGTTCTGGAGAGCGTGAAGAGGAAGCATGCAGCCTTTCGGCTGCATGACTGCTCGGCTAGGGCACCTCCCGTTCCTGATTCCTGGTTTGCAGAATACTGGGAAACAACAGAAACAGAAACATGAATGGTTTGTTTAAACTAAAACATCCTCCAACAAGAAACTCCATTGGCTTATACGGCTCAGCAAGTAGCTGAGCACTACAGTGTTATTGCATATGAAAGGATGAGACAGAAAGGCTCTCACTCAAACACGAGAGGGGCGTACAGCACCGGGAAACTACTGCAGTACAGAGAATCCTCAGCTACCACAAACACAAACTGTGAAACATTCTTATAATGATGACAGATACAAAGGTTTGGGTGAATACTTTGTGTTCGGCTCTAACACTGGACAGCTGTTTGTGTACAGTTGTCCAGAGAGGCGCCTCTAAAAGCAGCAGCACCAATAACATGAAATGTTGTAGACACTGAAATCAGACCATCTGCTGCATTCCTAGTCACCGCAACAGGTTTAGATGGGGACTACAGATAAACAGAGCCTCTGATGTAGGTGCAAAACAAGTGCATTATTCTGCAGTTTCTGCATTACCTGGTGTACAGGTACACTCACATTATGCTGCAGTTTCTGAAACTTCATACATGCAAGAACCAGACTATTCCACATCAGAAAAGACACACTTTCTTTGTTACCTTTCTGTCTTCAGTCTATTTTATACAATCTACCAATTCTACTATCTATCGTTTCTGCTTTTTCTGGAAAAGTATACCAACATCTAAGTATACTTATTCAGTATAGGGTTTACTTATGCAATACCATTTCTCAAAAAACAGGATCATACTGAAAAAAGCTAAATATAAACTTACCTAGGCACAGATCAACATGTAAACCAAATAACAGAAACTACTTTAAAATTCCACAGGCAGTTAAAATTACTAATATTACCATTTGGAATTAGAAAAATGAGTTATAACTTCTGAAGACACTCATCCCCAAGGAATCTTTCTAAGAAACATTGGTATAAGATAGCCATTTGTAGACTTTATTAACACTTTCCTATGCATATCAAATTTATTTAACAAGTTACAAAATAGGTGGCTACAACAATATTGATGCAACCCTAATACACCCCTTCTGAGTACTTGGCAAATTAATAAGTTTCACATAGCATCTAGGGGCTCAAGGTTTATAAATTCTATGCTGTTCTATTCTTATTCACATCCAAGTTAATTTAAGCAATAACTTAAAAATAGTAATAAAAGTCTATTTTTTAATATATGATGTACTTTTCTTGCATAATTTTTTTCAAAAGTCACTATAGACAGATATAAGCGAAACAAAAATGATCACGGTTGCATATGACATCATTGCTGTTCCTTAAAGAACATATTTCATATTGGAAGAAAGTGACAGGCTTATCTCCAGATATCAGTAGTAAACAATCACAAATAATATACCTTCTCCATTTATATTTATATGTAGTTGGCTAAAACCTGATGGTGCCGTGTTTGTGAGTTTTCAAGTATCTCACCAAGAAGCTAATTTATTTATTTGGCTCCCATTAACCAGTATGTGGATTTCCTCAGCCACACCCAGCAGGAGACAGCGTTAGTGAGTGGAGTTCCGTGCTACATTCGCTCCTTTTCCTTCTTTTGACTGACAGTGAAGAGCACTCCGAACTGCAAAAATACCACCCCATATGCAGAATCACAAATCACGTAAGATTTACCAATTGTTAGTTTAATTAGTTAGGCAAGAAATCTTGTAAGATTAGGTATATTGCATGCCTTAAAGGTAAGACACAGTGAAATTACTTTTCAAGGAATTAAATAAGTATCCAAATACAACTTTCTATGGCTAATTTCCTCTACTTGCTCAGAAATGAGCTAACAGTGGATGGAGCTCCCTTCTTAAACTATATCCGCAGGCTGATTTAAGGAAACTGAAATCCAGTAACAAAATAACACAGTGAGCAGCATGCAATTTTCTCTACCAATATGGACAGTGTTCCAGGAGAAGCTGTATCTAAAGGTCACAGAGGATTTCATTCCTCCATAGCTCAGTTCTTGTTCCATGCTGAATGTATCCGCAAGGGTGTTGTTTATAACGAAGGGGGGTTTTGTTTGTTTTTCATGTATCCATGAGGAATTAGAGCTAGACCACCAACTGATTTCACATAGGCCACCCAAGTATTCCCTCAATATCAAAAGCAGAAAGAGATTCCTTTTTAAAATTTTAAGATTTTTCTTTTGTCTATAGTACTGATTATAGTTTAACACAGCAAAACACCACCACAGACACAAGATTTTTACTGTATATCAGAACCGAGGAGTCCTACATAAAAGCAAGGACTATTTAAAGACGGGACAAACACAGAGCCATGATGGAATCCATGCATTGCAAACAACGTTGACATCATGGTACAGTTCACCCCAGAGAGTCAGTTTTCCATGCCCTAGGCAAATGCTCAACTGCCTATTATCAGCACTATTAGTCATTACCATGACAGCAATATAGGATGAAATCAGCATCCGTTACATTGCATAGTTACCTTAAATGCCATCCAGCCACTGAAACACAAAGGGCTGGAAAATTACTTGGAGCAATATTGCGCTTTTGCTTGTGCTAGTGCATTTTTCAATTGATGCAAACACATTAAGACAGTTAATCAATTACAAATCAAAATCCATTCTCTGTACTATTAATGAATGCAACTTTGCTTAGGTAAAAGCATTGTGTTGAAATACTTTGAACTAAACATTAACGGCGTATGAATTCTGAATAACAAGAGCAAAACAAACTCCTCCAAGGATTTTCCCTTTTAAAAGTAATTCTTCCATCATCTAAGGCAACTTCTTGTTGTTTTCTTTTATAAACATATATTATATTCTACAATGACTCATGGATGAATCCTTATCGTTTGAAGTTCTCTCATGAAAGGAGATAAGCAGTAGTCCAGGAAGGACCTGCAGAATCACCCTTCTACCTCCTTAAAAGCATACATGCTGCCTATTTCAAACATGACCTCCTGAGCTTGTAAAGGATGCTTCAGCTATTTTCATAATCAACCGCTCTCTTCTTCCAAGAGTTTTCAAGTAATGCAGTGTGGAAATTGCACTGTCTGTATCTTACATTACAGTGACTGGCATAAGAGACTTGGCAGGATAGAGCTGGTTTGATACTTCACACTAAATCTGTAATGTGGAACATTTTATAAAAAACCTAATTAGCACCCTTTCATTAAGCTGCTGCTTTTTCCCTAATTGTGTCACACAGGTGAGACACAGGATAAAGGACCTGATTTGCGACCTGTACACCAGCAATCCCCACTTGCCCTGCGTGAATAAGGATGACAGCGCTGGATCCTGAAAAGAGATTCAGTCATAATTCAATAGCTTTATAATGAATCACTTTCATGTCAACATTATTGCATGACTTGATATCCCAGACTTGATTTTCTCAAGGAGGTCACAGGTGAAGCATACCGTGGGTTATAATGCGTCTCTGAAGCAACAAAGTGTTATTGGAAATACTGAAAAGACTGCCTAGTGCTGATCCTATGGGAAAAAAACCTGCGCACCAGATCTTTGTCTCAACTTTCAGCAGCAGCTGATAGGAAAGAGAAGTAGAGCAAATCAGAATCTCCACCAATCGCTTTTCCTCTAAACTGACAGAACAGTTTGATGTATTTCCTTCATTTACGTATGCAATTCAGAAATGCATATTTAGAAGTTGTTGCACTTCAGTTACAGGTTATTCAGAAGTTTTGATTTGAGAATATAATAGGGAGCACACAGCTGACAGCCCTCCTTTAGGGAACTGAACACAAGCTCCAGTGCCCAGCTCCCAGAAAGCAACTCTGCCTCCTAAGTCTGCCATAGTTAGATGGCCTAAGGCAAAAAATAAAGCACTTGCTACTAGCTGGAGGCTCTAAAGTACTGCATTGGATAAAAAAAGAAATAAAAACAGAAATACCAACGATACTAATGATACTTTCCTACAGAATCAGAAAAGCACTTTCTTGTTAACAAAAAGGATTTAAAAGGCTACCGACACAGAAGTATCCATTTGTTTTATATAGCCTTTTTCTTCACAATACCTGACTGTCTGAGTTCAGGCTGGTAGCATGAGCATCATGAGAATTAATCTCAGCTCCAACACGCTCCAGTCTCTTTGCAGCCCTATCTGCTTCATTCAGTTTTCCATGTATTTTATCCCTGGCAGTCCTATTTAATAACAGCGTTCACACACAAAAAGAACTGCGATGTGGGGTAAATTGATGACTTGTCCAAAGTCACGAATACTTTTTTGCTGAGGCAGCTTACTGAATCCTGTATTCGCTGACCAACCCACTAGCCTATAATCCTCCCAGTCTGGAGGAATGGCAGCATCTCTGCCTCAGTTTCTCCACGTAAAAACACATCTTCTAAAGATGTTGTAAAGCTTATGCAACATATAAAGTCTTCTATGATGATAAGAAATACCATATGAACGCAATTATTACCATGCACAGGAAATCTCGGCTGTTTTCCATACAAAGGACATCAACAATACCAGCAGAAGGAGTAAGACCATGGTGTCAAGATTATGGTTTATATAATATTTTAATTCTAAATTACATTACCTACTGTCCTGCAACTTGTTTGTAAAACCACTTTTTTCAAGCCTCAAATGACAGATGTTAATAAAACACTGAAAATGCCTTACGTTATGTTTTGCTGCATAGTCCGTTGCTGCTTAAATTTTGGGGAGCTTTCCATACTCCTTACTTCCAGAAACTCTTAGCCATCTTTTGTTTTCCCTTTTGGATTTTTATTTAGTTTTCAAATAGCTATGTCTGTGCTTTTGCCACAAGCAATATAAAAATTACCTCTAGGCCACAAGCAGAAACAGGAAGTAAAAGCAAATAACCCAGTCTTAACAAAACAGTGCTCTTCTTCGGCAAGAGATTTAAATATTGAGATGTAGCCACCTCAAACTTAACAATATCAAATAAAGGAAGCGCTCATTTTGGAGGTTTGTCACTAACTGTGATGGAAAGACATGACGGACAGAAGTTGCTTAGGTTTTATTCATTCAAATGAATATGAATGTGGTGGGGGTAACCAGCTGCAAAATTAATGAGATGGGCACTGCTATTTAGGTGAAACCACAACACAGTGCAACAGGAACAGCTAGCACTGACGAGACAACTTAAAGACAACCAAATTAGTAAAAGGCTATTTTGTGTACTCTAGCACCTTCCAGTTAAGCGACACAATTTATTACCCCTAGAAAGACTCCAGACAGGCACAATGATAATCTAGAATTAAAACTGTAAGTAACTTGGTCATTTCAACATAAGAAGGACACATGCTAAATCAATATAAATAAATATACCGGTACTATTACAACCATTATTGATTATTAATGTGTTTGATAAAACCATAATGGAACTACTTGTTTTTCTGATGCAACATATCAAACATGCTAACATTTTCCAGGCACTCACAAGAAGTTTTTCAGTTATAAATTATTTCTTTGAACTACAAAAATATATATATTTATGTGTGCGCATACACACACACACACATATTTATGTCCTTTTGACCGATGGAATCAGTTTAGTCTAAATTTTTTTCATCTTTTTCTATCTTTTCGATTGTAAAATTAATTTTGTTTTGGTAATCTGAAGGTCTTTTAACAACAGGAGAGTATCTCCTATTTATTCTGTTTTTCCTATGGATTCTGTTTATCTTCTCAAATGCAAGATGTACAAGAAGTGCTGTTTTGGATTGGCAGCTCCATGCCTCATTATTGCCATATAAAGGCAGGGTAATTTATCCCTAAAACTTGTAATAAAATACAAATATTACAATTTGCAATGATTTTTTTCCTAAGAATGAACTCTAAATAGTAGACAGCCACAGTTTCACTGCCACACCAAAATAGTGACTTCGCCACACAGCAATTACATATTTCAGTAGCCTTTCCAAGACAAATCAAAGAGGAAAATCCACTCTGCTGTTCAACTGATTCTGTCATCTATGGAACTGCTTTTACTTATGCTAACTATAGCAAGCTTTAAAGATCTCGGCAAAGAAGGATTTACAGGAAATTACAACTCCAAATACCGATATCCAAGCAAGAATCAGTTTTGCCAGGGCAGGGACTTCAGACTTTGGCCTGCCTGCGCTTCTGGAGATGAAGTGGGCAGGAAGTGGAAGCGGAAGCAAC
>NW_008824935.1:2754445-2764232 GCF_000699105.1 Pygoscelis adeliae | reverse complement strand
AGGCCAGTCAGCAAGATAATTAATTCAATACAACCTTACAATAATGAAGAGAAAAAGAAGTTTGACTTTGATTTTTAGCTCCAAATTCAAACAATGCGATTAATGGTCATCTGCTCTCTTCCTCCCATTGTAACAGGGCATAAAGCAAGCTTTGTTTGCTTTAGCATTCAGAGCAAGAGAAGACACTACTCGTATGCACTGGTGCCGAGAGCTGTGCATAATCAAACCCTGTACGAAGAACCACGGGACAGATTAAGGCTTTAGTGCCGACAGAGACAGATACCAGGTGGGATTTTCACAAGAACCTAAATGAGATAGATGGCTACATCCCAGGGAAGTTAAGGAACAAAAGGAGAAAAAGCCTTGGTTCCACATTGCTTTCTGTGGACAGATATTTGCCTGAAGAGACTGTTTGCCTAATTGCCACAACTTTTCCATTGGGTTCTCTAGAAGGAGCTACAAAGAATAGGCACTAACCAAGCGAAAAAAGAAAGATGATGACTTTAAAAAGGAAAAAAAAATTCTCCTTCTTCACAATTACTGAGGTTTTGTGCCTGTTTCTTAGAAAACAACCTTCTGAAATGCGATTGATTACATAGCTACACAAAAGTAGCAGTAAATTTCTAAAAAGGGTATCAGTATTAAGAACACTAAGAGAATAATTTCAAACTGGAATTACCTAATCTTTAACAGCACACTTCACGTTCAGCTCATCTGTGATTAATGTATCCCAACCTATGAGTCAGTCCTCAACTGTTACTTGAGGAAGAAGGACTAGAAGGGAAAAGAAGGAAAAGATTTAGTTGGGTGCTACAAAAATAGGAAACTAGTTATAAAATTTAGATCCTACTAAATTTAACAATGCCATTATTTAACTTTATTCTGAGTAATCCTTAACAGAAACTTCCATTTTCTAATTAAAAACCCCAACCGTATGTCTTCTAGGAATAAAGAGGAGAAGAATGAATAAAAAGAAAACTCAACATCAATACCAGCAAACAGAAGAAATAGATTCCAGATGTGTAAAGACAGATTCTTTTCTTAGTCTTTCTAGTATAGGTATGAAACCGGAAGGTTGGATTCTTTCCATGTTGTCTTTCAAATCTCTTACTCATGTAAAATTGTTCCAGTGGAACTGGGTTGGCCTCATTACAATCACAGAAGAAATACTGCATGCCTCGTGTTATCCAAAGTTTCTCAGACCAGAAACACTGCAACAATTTCAGTTTCACCTGTGCCATAGCAAATCCAATCAACTGCTGAAGTCTTTTATGCAGTCCTTTGATGCTGTTAATGGTAGCAGTAGCAGTATTGCTAGAAGGAATCAGTCTTAGACTATTATGTAAATACAACCCTGAGAGATGATAGCTGTGACTTCTGCAGCATATGGTATTTTTAACTTAAAAAAGGAATTTGGTAACAAAATAATTCCATTTTGATATTTTATATGCTTAAAAGAGTTTGGGCAAAGAAACAAAAAAGATGCAAGTTCTCAAATACAACTTTTACAGCCTGTATGTCTGCCATATACACAGTAAAGGGAAACTTCTTCCACTACTCTGACTATATATTACATTAGGAATCAGGAGTCTTGTACCCTACAAAAAAATATTAACACTGCAGAGAAACCAGCGTAGAATATATTGGACAGTGTTAGTTGCATCAGCTTTTCACAAGATTATTTGCAAGTGACTTCAGGATTCTTAAAGGCTTTCTTCTCCAAAGGCAGTAGCAATGAAATACTTTCCAATACTTTCCACAGGTTATGTGTAGCTAAACTGGCATAGAAGAATGATGTTTGTATTTCCTACTCCGAATCTTTCAATGAGTCACAATTCTCAGTTTGTAAGGAAACAGTGTGCCCAACAACCCAAGTGATTCAGCCAGTTGGTGGCAAGAGTTCCACCGACTCCTGCTGAGGCCCAGAAAATGGGTGATAAGCCTGAAAAGAATACAGAAACATAGGCTCATGCTATTTGATAGCTCATATTCCAAGCCAGCCTTTCTGGAGCGATATAGTTAGAAATCTGTAAATAATGAGGACTGTGGTGCTGCAAAGAAACAGAAGCATGAACAGTTGGATCACATCCTAATATGCCAAATGGCTTTGCTATCCTAGGTATAAAGTCTGTGAGTGCACAGTCCTTCAGAGAAGACATCAAACAAGATACTACTGAGTATGTGAAGTCTTCCACCCCTTCTCCCACTCAAAAATTTAGGAAAAATACTTGAAGAACAAGATGTGATTTCATTACATAACTTAGTCAAACACTCAAGCACAGGTAAGGGAAATGCTTAATCTGCCTAACAGAAGCTAAATAACTTTTCGCGATGTATACATTCTTCTGAAACGAACGCATTCTGTGTGATACTCCAAAGCAGTATCTTAACAAAACAAGAAATGTAATTTCTGAGAGATTACATCCCACGAAGACTAAATGAAAAAGTAGAATATATCTTATACATGTTATATATCTGACCTTCCCTAAGCATGCATAATTTATGCTCTCAAATAATAAAGACCAGGGATGACAGCCTTTTTAAAAAAAACCAACAAACCTATAATTAAAGATTTTTAATCTTCAAACCCTGAAAGTCATTAGTAGAGTCTTCAGCTTTTGTTTTTTGTTTTTGCTGGTTTAAGATCAATGCTGAAATCTACTACACCATCGAACGTTGGAAGAAAAGTCTATTCATTATGGCCAATCTGCCATTCTCAAATTTAAAAGTATAACTAAGAACTAATAATTCCTGCATTTGTACACAAAGGTACTATATGCAGTAAAATGTCCTGAGAAGGGATTTTGAAAAAGGACCCCAATTACAATTTAGTAACTACAGCCAGCAAAAAGAGTTTAATAATAATAATAATAGATCCTTAAAAAACAGCAAAAAATTCCCCAAACCTAAAAGTTCATTTAAGATTCTGAAACAGGGATAAATTGTATTTTAATAACTGCAAGTTATTACATCACACTGAGTGTACTTTCTACTCTTTCAATGAAGAGTAGGTAGTTAACTGAAAACAAGATATAAATCTAAATCTCAAGTCCTTTTCCCGTCTTTAACAAGCTCTTTCTCTCAAGGAAAACTTCCACTTATTAATATTAGCCTCGCAGCACAATAGGCAGACATACCCGTATTTTCCAGAGAAGTCTACTGATGCACAGAAGAATCTTGCCCACAGTCAAGATGGCAGATGTACAAATTGGTCCAGTTCTGTGGTTTAACCAGACAATCCTATCCTCAAAAACATTATTATAAAATGGATGCATCAGTGGTTCCATCGCACACATTGGAAGCTGTAATATTACCTTGCCTAAAGTACGAAATCTGCAGTCTTTAAGTGTATTCAGTTAATAACTATGTATTTCTATTCACTCCAAAAAAACTATGAACACATGAAAACTGCATGCTCTAAACCAAACATCTGCCATCATGGATATTAGCAAAATCTGCTGTACTTATGGAATGCATACAAATGCATTATAAGAAGCCTTAGAATTCTTTATAAATTTTAACTCTGTTTTTCTTCAGAAATACTTTAAAGCATTTGAAAGTAAATAAAAACGTATTTAGTCCACAAGCTGTTCTAACACCAAAGTAAATCAGACACTGAAACTCAAATTGCTGTAGTTTAAAAAAGAAAACAAAAAAACCAAACCCCACTAACTATTTAAATTTTACTTACTGCGTTTGCAGCTAATGAGACCTTTTTGTTCGTTTTTTTCCTCTGTTCAGCATGTAGTCTATGTGATTCTCACACTGACATTTACAAAACACTGAAATATTTGTGAACTCTGCTTCTGAATACAATATTAAATATAATGTTAATTAAACACATGGGGGTGCATTGCTTGTTTACTAAACAACTGAAATGCACAGGACTATTTTTTTAAAACTAAGAACTCACCCACTGAGGCAAAGCCTCAAACTTGATCTTAATATTCTGACCTCTGCATCTGTAACTTTCTTTGGATGTAAAGACAATCCCACAATAGTCATCCGACTTTTACAAAGCCCCAAATAAAAGTCCTTGCACAGGATTACCGGGAGAACTGTATTGCTAAATGGGCACTCTTTCAAAAAAGAAAACAGTACGACAGTTGTTTGTCGTACAATAGTTAAATACTGCATCATGTTTTTAATAAAGGCCTGTCCTGGTTTCAGCTGGGATAGAGTTAATTTTCTTTCTAGTAGCTGGTACAGTGCTGTGTTTTGGATTTAGTATGAGAATAATGTTGATAACACACCGGTGTTTTAGTTGCTGCTAAGTAGTGCTACACTAGGCCAGACTAGATTTTCAAGCACCGTGACCAAAGTCTGAAAGCAATTATACATTCACACAGTTTCATTTTTCTGAAGTCTAAACGGGAAAAGAAGTTCTTTCTTCCTTTCTAGTTCTTTCTTGCCTTATGATATTGCTGTGCAAATGTAAACAATTACATTGCTCTGAAAAGAGAGAAGTACAGCTGCTTCCAGTATTTTAGACAGAAGTGAACTGATACCCTGGGTTACTTTTATCTACTATGGAAAATGCATTAATTGCAATAGAAGATGTTTCCTTTAAATAGCACCATCCACAGCACAGCAGACTTCCAAAATGATGGGATGAATTTAAAAAATGCTATATTAAAGATTTTTTGAAAAATCACAGAGTCTAATAAACAAGAAAAGCACATGCTTAGGAATTAACTGGAAAGATCCTGTTTCCTGGTACTGATTTGGGAATTATAAACAGAGAAGTAAGTAGAAAGGGCATATTTCTCCATGTTCCTTTACAACACTGTAACATAAATGAGATTTTCTATCTGTTCTATCTTGGAGGAAGGAGCCCCACTGGTGCAAACTGCAGTTATTAAAACTCCTCAGATTTATTCAGGTTGAGTATTTTGCCCTAGATTCTGATATTGCTTCGCTATTTATTAATGGTTAAGTTTAGTGTCTGTTGCAGAAATATACCTTAGTATAAGAAGAATCAAGGATCTATACCGCATGCAATAGCTGAAAGTCCAACATATCAGGCAGTTAGTTTGTTAAAGCTGCTACTGCAGATTAAAATCTATATTTTACATTATTCCTGGTAGCACATATAATTCACTTTTTTTGAAGAATATATTAAAGAAATATGGCAGAAATAATGAAAGCAAACTAAAAATCATAGCATGAAAAAAAGACAAAGGACTAGGCAGCGTTTAAATCAGAGTATCTATCTCAGCTTGCAACACCTTCCTTAGCATAAACCTTCTGAAAATCCAGAGAAATTATGACAGGGCTTGATCTTCCTTTTTGGACTTGCATCTTGCTTTCTTTGAAGTTTTCTTTTAAAAACTCTAACTTGCAAGTAATACACACATGCTCTACTCAGTCATTTTTATGTCCAGAGACTGCCTTTTATAGTGGCAAAACAATTTTTACCCCAACAGGTACAAAGAGTCCATGAAAAGACTCTAGTGGAGAAAAGGAAAGAGTAAATTCTGAAGAACAGATAAAGATACCTATGGAAAATGAACTGTTCCACCTCATTATTTTAGAAGTAACTCCTACTACACACAACAACAGTTTACCAGAGTATTTCTATTCTTTCAGCCAAATTGTGTCTGCGTGAAGGCGAGGCAAGTGGTGAGAGGGGTGGTGGAAGGAGGAGCAATGTTAGCAAGTCTCACAAACCATACTGTATTCTGAGAGTACCACAAGAATTAATACAGTATTGACAGTGCAGATGCCTTTGCAGAGACACTTCCAAGAACATGTTATGATTAGCAAAATCTTTAAAGAAAAAAAAAAAACAAAACAACACAAACCCACGCTATTATAGTTTGGGATAATGACGTTCCAATGCATTCATTCTACTTTGGCATTGCAAAATCCACAGATTTAGTTAATAATATGACTTAAAGATCTATCACAGACTGAAGGTGTACCAAATTATGAGCACAGCTGCTGTTATAAAAATAAGAAAAAGGTTTCTGACTATGCAAGTGTAACCTGCAAAACCTGCCAACAAAGCTTCTGACCGACAGAACTACTGCCCTTTTGTGTGCAGCTCTTTTTACCTACTTCTATGGTAAAATATTTTTAGCTATGTATTTACTTCAGCTAGTAATACTCACTTACGAAATACTGAGATTATAGTTTGCTTTAGTCTCCAACAGTATAAAGAATGGCTTACCACTGAGAGGCATAAACACACACAGATATTTAACAGTACCAAATGTCCAGTAGTAAAACAGAGTCCAAGAGTCCCTTTTAATGATGGCCACGTTCATTAAAGACAAGGGCTTCCTGTGAGTAGTGTTCTTTATTACTCTAACTTTAATCTCTAATTTTTGGGACACTCACTGTACTGCATAAGCATTACCTCAAAACAAAAGTAAGAGCAAGCATAAATTTTCCTGATTTACAGAATATATAATGTATTAACTTTTCTCAAATGATTTGTTTTATCTTTACTGAAACTCCGTATTATGCACCACAGGTTTTTAATATTGTTCACTCTTCCTAAATGGGAAGTGCAAAAGACTGAAATTATTTAAGATCCTGTGGCAAACGAGCACAGGTAATGGGACTGTCTTTTTAGAACATCTGCTTATTATTTTAATAGTCTAAGAGTTTGAAATTCAGGCTTTTACCTAAGAAATAACGACAGTACTTTTCAGTTAAATGATTGATTCTTTTAAATACCTTTTAAAACATGAAAAATTATTTACCTCTACTTAATATATTACACCACTTTTTTCTTATTTTCACTGGATTCATGGAATAAATATGCAACTGTATGCAGATTTTGAGCCTCTACTAAGAACTAACTTTCCTAAATTGACTTCTGTTTCCAGCTGTACTTAAATATTTATTTTAACCTTCCAAGACTATACTCAAAAAATTGTTTTTCAGACTCCAGCTGTTTACACTACTGTAGAACTCATATTTTAAAAACAGAAGTAGATTTTTAGGCTACGTTGAAGGCAGTAAACATTTGGTTAATGATGTTCAGAAAAGACATTAACGCTCTCAAATTTTTCACAACCTCACCGGTACATGGAATGGCCAGGAACATGGCTAGACCTGTCTTTAATGTATGTATTGCCTCATCTGTTCATCCCCGAATCAATTAATCAAAACAGACTATACCAAGACTTTTTTTCTCAATGATACTAACAATAAACAGGCTTGACTATTGTTGGGGAGCATAAGGGTGAAGAGGGAACAGAACGATTCAGAGGACACTACTGCAACAACAAAAGTGTAGAGCAAAACACTAACAAATCATAACAGAGTACAGGTTATGTATTTTATGAAGTACAACAAAACAAATATATATAAACTATAATAGTATATGTATTTTTCACATCATATCATGCTATACAATGAGCATTGGATTAATCTATGTTGTATCTTATATTATGCAACAGCTAGCCATATACAGTTTTCCAAAAATGTATTTCTATTTCAAATCTTATTACTAGTTCGTGTTTCACTTACTGTATGAAAACACCACTATAGTTTTTAATTTGAAACTTTTCTCCAGTTTTCTTCAAAAAACACAGTAGGCATATGCAGTAGTAAAATTAAATATGCCTATTCCAAAGGCCTTGCACAATTTTGTAAGGAAAAAAACCCAACATATGGAAATCAGAGCTTTTGCTACATAAATGGAGAAGAGAGGTACAGCAGTTTGGAACATGGTATGTATATGAGTTTCATTACTTTTCTATTTCACTCTGATGCAATTTTCCTTAAACAAGTACAAACTCTTACAGTACAATACAAAGGCGCCTTTCAACCAAATCTTCTACCAGCGTCTTGCTCCCTGCGAAGCACTGGTTTTGGCAAACATCTAGAAGCCTGCCAAGAAAAGGTCATCGATCTTTGCCTGAAAAGCTTGAGCCAGCTTTATACAGTAAGGGCTTATTACAAACACACAATGCTTACCAGATGTTCCATCAGCTAACTGGATACAATCCAAGGGATGGCTATAAATCCACTGAGAGATGTTCGTTACGAAGGCATTTGCCACACAAAGTCAAAATTACATAAGCACCCTTTGGAGAACCTCTTCACTGAGCAGTGCAGTTTAAAAGGATAATGCACCAACCGACTGAATTGTCACCAAGTACTGATTTGCGTTTGCACTGATACCTTTAAAAAGAATTTTGGGTTTAAACAGTTAGCCTGCAAGGTTCATTTTCCCAACCAAATGCCTGTGCCATTACTGAAGTCAGTGTTAACTTGCAAGAGCAAAGAACTTAGTGGACTGTCACACTGTTATTTCACAGCTCCTCCTCTCAGGCTTACCAGTTATTGTCATTCAGGTAACAACACACAGACATCTGCTTTCAGATGCCATGCTACTAACAGGTGAAATTTTGTCTCAGGAGAAACATATCATCTACCAGCCCAACAAGCAAATACGCACCAGAATCAGATGAATTACAGGTACCTACTGACATTAACTTATTCTAACAGATTTGGGAAAACAAGAGATTTATTTAAATTTGTTCATTTGAGATATGAAAAAGTTGTCTGGCTGAGCATCATATCTCCAAGTTTCCATACTAGTATAAATGCAGTGCTTGGGGGGGGTTGTTTTGTTTTTTTTTTAAATAAACAAACTAGGAACTCAAGATCTGGATGGGCAAAGATTTCTTCCAGTTCTAAACACAGTCATAAAACAGATTAATAGTTCCAAGAAGAGACAGAAAGAAACCTAGAAAAAAAATTTTCATTTTTGTAATAAGCATCCACACTTCAGCACAGAGGTATTTTAAGATTAAACCAAATAAGACCCAAGAGAAAAAACATATTAGTAATAGTTTTGAGTTATCCCTCCTAAGAGGAGAAAATTAAGACATAGCAGAAGGAGAAAACTTTGCAAGTCACTTTAAGCTTCTTTTTTTTCCTTGATTTTACCCTTTTTCCTCACTTGTGGTTTGAATGAGTGCTGATCTTTTGATGCTGAAGAAATGAAAAGCTGAATGGGGAAAAAATAATCCCCCAAACCCTACCTACATAAAACCAGAGCTTCAAGGGAAATATGTTCTCACTTGATACACTGCATAACGCGTTTTGAAAACAAAAATTCTTGCTACATTTGAAGTTGGCTCACACACTACTGCTTGCTGTTGTTCTGTTAAAGCAAGGAAGGCTACAGAAGGAAAACCGAAAAGCTAGTGTAGTACCCTACCTTTACCCAAGCTATGAATAAAAACGTGAGATTAGGCCTTTAGAAGAAGCAGAGTCCTCCTTACTGAGACTGAACAGAGCACAGCAACAAATGGGTGCCTGGTTTCTCTGATTGGATGTTTTGTTTACACTGGGAAGGGAGAAAAGGTATACAACATGGACACTTCAAACCTTATCTGCCTGAGCACACAATATTCCTGGGAACTTTCAGGGGGAGCTGGATTTGTGAAAGAGCTCTCACTTGTAAAGTGACCTCAGTCAAGTGACTGAAGACAGAAACCATCCACTTAGCACTGCCAGGTCAGCACTGTCCTGTTCAGATAGTTTCAGATTATTTTAACTCTCAGAAAAAAGCCGCAGCCTTGAGTCTAAAAATATAATGTTCATAGAATCATAGAATCATTAAGGTTGGAAAAGACCTCTAAGATCATCAAGTCCAACCGTCAACCCAACACCACCATGCCCACTAAACCATGTCCCTAAGCGCCGCATCTACACGGCTTTTAAATACTTCCAGGCATGGTGACTCTTCCCTGGGCAGCCTGTTCCCATTTCCCTGGGCAGCCTGTTCCAATGTTTAACCACTCTTTCAGTAAAGAAATTT
>NW_008824935.1:2683889-2752294 GCF_000699105.1 Pygoscelis adeliae | reverse complement strand
GAAACACTCCCTAACATACAGAGCCACCCCGCCGCCTCTCCTTCCTCTCCTGTCCCTTCTGAAGAGTCTATAGCCATCCATTGCAGCACTCCAATCGTGAGAGTCACCCCACCACGTTTCTGTGATGGCGACTAAGTCATACCTCTCCCGCTGCACGATGGCTTCCAGCTCCTCCTGCTTGCCGCCCATGCAGCGTGCATTGGTGTAGATGCACTTGAGCTGGGCTGTCGATTTTGCCCCCAGCATCGGCATGCCACCCCTAGGCTCATCTCTAGTGAGCCTGGTTTTATCCCCTTCCCCCTTCAAACCTAGTTTAAAGCCCTCTCAATGAGCCCCGCCAATTCATGAGTGAGAATCTTTTTCCCCCTGTGAGACAGCTGGACTCCATCTGTCGCCAGCAGGCCTGGTGCCGTGTAAACCTCCCCATGATCAAAAAAGCCAAAATTCTGCTGATGGCACCAGCCCCTGAGCCACGTGTTGATCAGGTGTGTTTTCCTGTTCCTGTCAGTATTCTTCCCTGCCACTGTAGGGATTGAGGAAAACACTACCTGTGCTCCCGATCCTTCAACCAGTCGCCCCAGTGCCCTGAAGTCCCTTTTGATCACTGCAGGACTTCTCTCTGGAACCTCATCACTGCCAGCTTTCAAATGTAAAGTATCTGTGAAATAAGGATGCTGCTTGATGCCTGGGAAGCTGTTTGCCAAGACTCAGCAAGCCACAAAACTGAGAGACGTCAAGTAAATGAGCTAACAAGAACTGGGAAACCTCTTCTAAACTCATATATTTTGACTTAAATGTTAAATACATAACCTGACATAGTCAGAAGCCTAAGGACTTCTTTGTTGGACATTTTGATGCAAAAGGCCAAATGATCAACCTAAACAAAATGTTTTGCATTCACGAAATACTGCCATGACTTCAGCTAACAGGCTTTATTATTAAATTATCACCTTAAGTTCTTCATCCTGTGAAACTTAAGTATCTTACAAGCAGATGAATCTTAAAGTGAATGTATTAGAAGATGTAATGTTTTGTAACTACATAACTCACAGACATAACCAAGAACTTCCAACAGGCTGCTTTCTGCAGTACCTACGACCTCCAGCATGAACTGTGGTGGTTTACTGCAATTCAACTACCCACTCTAAAATGGGGAATCTGTAATTATATAGAAAGACATTGCATAATGCAAATTGGGACATCTAACAATGATAAATAATCATTACAATTGATTAGACATAGTACATAGAAAAAGAGTTTTGAATAGTTCATAAATTTTTATTACATGTTACCTATAATAAATACAGTAAAAAAAAAAACCCTAACGTGTCAAGGTCATTCTGAAGTCATTCTACAGTTGATTCAATACTGACATATTACAAATGGTAACTTAATTTGTAAGTTGGTAGAAAGCTACCATAAGTAACTGTATACATTTGTGTCACACATAAACCAATAACTCCAAAGAAAGAAGAAATCTACAATGACAAATGCAGCAAGGAGGTCACAAGCTTTTAAATACAGCAGCATCTGTCTTTCAGTCTATATAAAACTGACTTTGTTGAAAATGTTGTTAATCATTCCTGAGGCAATTTACCTCTCTTACCCACTTGATGGCCATCTGTTATTCCAGTTTATAAATTGAATCATTGTGTCATCATATTAGTTATGTTTTAAACTTTCAGCCTGCGTTTGGATCTTGATCAGCTACACCGGAGCTATTAAGTATTTCTGAAATCATTCAAAAAACTTCACTCACAAAACTCTCTAAGCACTAAAAATAGATCAAAAAATACTGCCAAAGCATGTCAATAAAACAGTCAATGAGTGCACTTCAGCCTAGAAATAACGGATATGCTACAGCAACACTGAATTAATATAGAAAATCAATATGACCTCGGACAACAAGCAGCACTGAAGAAATGAGTAAGACAGCATGTCTTATAGAGTCTCCTGTTCATCCAAAGACTGATAAAACAGACACACCTTTCTCCATAGCTCTGGCAGAAGTTGAAGATACAAGACTAAAAAACCATGCAATCATTAGATCCAATTTGTGAAGTAATAGAGAATAAATACGATAGACCTTTCCCAAGCTAAATACTTCTTCAAACACTGGTCTACTATAAACCTTGTTTTTCTTATAACTGCATATATAAAATGGAGTCATCAGATGTTTGGTTAATAGCAGAATTAACTGATTACATGCTTTGCAACTCTGATAAAATATTCTGGCAGAGTAACAACCACCACCCATATTTTGAACTGGTCTCCCAAAAGCAAGTTATCAGAAACGCTTACTCTTAAAGATCCTATGTACTTGCATATGGCACAGTACATAGCTCAATGAAGTTAACCAAAAAATTCCAACTAATACTACCGGATGCTGTGTCAGGTCCGTAGAAGCTCGATATTTTTGTTTGACCAAAGAGATTTGTTTTTAAAATATCCCTTAAAGTTCTGAGTGGGCAGTTATTATTTGTCAACACTTAAAAAAAATCCAGTAAAAGTATTAAAATTATAAACAAATATCTTTATAAATAGAACTTTACTGATTAACTGTTGCAGTTATTTTAGCCTGTGAATGGATACCTTAGTGTGTATCTACATTTGGGAATTTTCCAGTGACACAGCTGTTGCCATTCATTGGAAACACAAATGCGTATTTACTCTGAATGCACAGAGCCATTTTAAATAAAATAAATCTATAGAAGGTAAATTGCCCTGCAGATCAATTTTGGCACAGAGTGTGTAAAGACCTGAATCACAGGTGTTACGGAAATACTGGTTACATAGTTTAAAATGGAGAATTTTAAAAATGTATTTTAAGAGCTGTTTTCTCTCCCTCTTCCTATGTCCCCATCAGCAAAAGCATGCTAAAGTATTTTGCAGGACTGGTTTTGAAAGTACAATATGGGGATGTTCAAATTTTAGCAGAAAAATTTAAATCCTAACTTTTGAGAACATCACCTTTTGCGTGACAAACAGTTCATTTAGCATTTTCTTTTCAGTATGTGGGCCAGACAGTTCCTACTACAGAATTTACAAAAGATTGCTAAAATAAATAGTTATTCACCCTCCCTCTCAGTGCAGCACAAACATTCAGAAGCTATAAGCAGGCTCCAAAACAGGATTAGTGTAAAAAAGGTGATGATAAAAATGTTCCTGTTGGGTTTGTTGTTGTAAGGGCTTTTTATGCAGTTTGTTTTTGCACTTCTCAGACTTTAGCATACATGTTTTCCAACCTTTTTCTGCTTCCAAGACTAGAATCGAATGGGAGCAAGTTCTAGAAAATGATGTTTTCAGAACAAATCCAAATACCTTGAGATTTGAACAATCCGCTGTGAGAGTTGGCAGTGCCACAAGATATCCAGTGGAAAGCAGTTTAAAGTCCTGGGCTTTCCGGGCTGCCCTCTCACAAGTGCACTGTTGCTGCTGGAGAAGTAGAGTTTCTCCTTCAGGTGGCTTCTGAAGGAAATTTCACAGTATAGGAAATGGCAGAGAAGCTGGCACAGCTCTACAACCTCCCATGGATTTGTAGCTTGTCTTTAGAATGAGAGAAAAATTGCAAGTAGCGAAGCCAGCAACTCAACCCTTCTTTCTACAGTTCCACATAAAAATACCTGCCAGATGCTGATACTGGTATCTAAGTCTGTCTCAAAGTGACAAGGAGAGGCAGAAGTACTCTTTACCTCCCCTTGTAATCTGCCATATTTCCATCTGTTCTGTACAGCTAAACCACACAAGTGATGAAAGTCCATGAATGACAGTTGGGGGCGGGGGGGGAGGAAAAGAAATGGTGTACTTTTGTTGAGGAAGTCAGCTTATAACAATGAACTGTTTTCATTGTTTTGCCATGCAAGTGCAAATAGTGCAGAGGGATAAGTGATCTGGCAGCTGGGACTAAGGGACAATTGAATTTTAAGAGGTATATGGTAACAACATCTTATGTCAATATTATGTAAAAGCTTACTAAAACTATTGAGAATACACTACCAATGAGAATGGTTCTTCTTTATCCACCATGTAGGATTTTATATGTAAACTTTCAATTTATATAGCAAAAGTTACTTTCCATGTGGGTTAAGTGTTTCTGTTCACTACAGAAGGATGCATGCAGTTGTTACGTTAAACTAGGTACTTCACTAAGACAGCTGAAGCGAGAGGAGACTCATCCTAGGCCTCAGCCCTAATAAAGCAGTCTAAAAATAAGTTTTCATAACATCGCTAACAAAACACCATAACAACGGTTTATGAACTGTTGTACAAACCTGGTCCAATTTCCCTTGTGAGGAAAACCGTAACCGTCCTAGAGAATTTTGCAACACTTCTACACAACACTTTTCCATGGTTATTTAATTGGATGGGAAAGCTCTAAAACTATACAAGTTCTATTGCATTTTGTAAGCACACCAACTTCTCCAGGGTTCTACCAAATTCACCCTAACTAAGCCTCTTGGTCTTCCCAAAGACTTCCCGTAAGACAGCGTTTCATAAGCTGTTTTCCCTCAGTGGCCTGTTTCCATTCGAGTGCTCCCCTTCAACACTAACATAGCAGCACAAATTCTAGTTCTGCAGATTTCTTTCCAAGCACCTTTCAAGTCACAGGGTAATGCACCACACAGGAAACACTACCATGGCCATTTTTTCTTTTCCTGTATAAAAGGTTATAGAATTTTAAAGAACTTTTGAAGAATAACATAACAGCACTCTTCCTGCCCTTTGACAGTCTGACACACCTGAATGCATCTTGTGATGGAATAGTAACACTATGCTCGTCTGGGTATCAATTAACTATCAATGGAAGGTTGGAAGAACATCTACCTGCCCTATGACAGAACCACACCAATGCCTTTAACCACATTTTAGTTCCATCACTGGCATACCGATTAGCAAGATACGTGGAATCTACTATTAAATTGATATTTTCTTCAATATGCAGGAAGAAAAAAAAAAGCAGAAAAAAAGGCAGAGCATATCTTATGTGGGTACAAAATGTGGCTGTAAGATGAAGCTTAAATAATAGTTTGCTTTATTTTTAAAATTCAGGATTTAGAGCAATATGTGTTTTTGCAAACTACTGTTAGTAATTGGTCAGAGCACAGCAATTCATTACAAAGAACAGAAATATAAACGTATTCTTCTGCTGTTTCTCAACTGTGCCAGGCAAAATAATTTCATTTTGTTTCATAGCATTTTCTGTTTCGGCTCCTGTCAGGGTTTATGTGAATCTTCTTTATGTACTGTGAACCAACGATAACTTTGTTTAGCTGAGCTCTATGAGCTACTGGGGAAAGCTGATCAGCAGACATAATTTAAAATAATCAAACCCAAACCAGCCATCTAGGCCATTTCAGCAGGTCAGGCTGTCATCGAGAGCATGACTAAGATACACAGATGTGCTTCTTCATAAGTTTTATTCCCACCATATACCACCTGACCTGTTCCCACTTAACAGCAGAAAAATATCTTAAGAACTGAATAAATATTCCTCTTCCATCCTTTTGGGGTTTTTTTTCCAACGTGTAACTGCTGTGTCATAAAAATGACAACACCTCTTACCGTCACAATGTTTTGGTCATTACTTTACTTGAAAAAGAACACATTTAGTGGAAAAATATCCAATATTAGAATAATTTAAAAAGCAAATAAATTCTTCCCACACACACCTTTGAGATCTTATCATTTCTAGCTACATAATGGTTAGCATTCTTCCAAAAATAAGAATTTGGAAGTTTCTTCTAGAAATTAATACTACTAAACTATTCTCATTTCATTACTGTCCTTTTAGCTGGTATTGTTACCATTGGTGATTAACAGGGTAAGACAAACCATAACTGCTCATTGACTCACAGACAGATACGTTAAAATGTGTTCACTTTAACTTGAGCTCATACAGATTTAAGAGGATATTGGCACAGCACCTCCTCTAATGCTTCCTTTGCAAAGGCCCTTGGAAGATTCCGTTCATGAAAGAGTAAGATAAAATATTGGAAGTCCCTACCTTCACCTGATGATCCTGAAAGGTCTATGATGACATACACTCTCCCTTCTGGCTCCAAGTCAATCTGCAATCAAGAAGAGAATTAGAAGAAAACTTAGAATGGCTCCCAAAGCAAGTGACTGCACATGCAGGAAACAAAAAGTTTCCAAAACTTATGAAGCCAAGATGTAGGCAGGACACATAGGCAGGTCTACAGTTCACTAGCAACAGAGCTTCCTTTTGCAACAAGGTATTGAGGACCCTGCACCTTCACTGAAGTAAAAAAGAAGTGTGTGCCCTTAGCACTTGGAAAGCTTGAACCCAGTGAATTTTACAAATCAAATATTTAAAGCACTGCTCTCCCATACATTTGCACCACTATTTCCAAGTAGTGGAACAAGGAGGAAAGTTAGAAGGTGGTAGCATCAAATAACTTTTTTACTGTAATTTATGCTGAGCCCAGCTATGCAAATGTGAAAAACAACACTGTGACCTATTCAGATCCCAGCGAGACAGATCAGCTCTGGTCACAGAACGGGGGAAATGAACACACACAGCTCGTATGGCCAGTTAACACGTGTTTATAATACTCCCTTTGTATCCTCACTGGGAGAAAGAAATACACACTTTATCCTCTTTTTCTGAAACACAAAATTTGTTTATTCCTGCACCATTCTGGTAGATTTTAAGGAGTCTCTGCTCTTGTGGAGATCGCTTTCACTCAGCATGAAATACAGGTGCCCAGTATCAAGCTGCTGTACTTCAAGATTTCACGGGCTGTGGGAATAAGCTCCTGTATGTTTAGGCACCGCAATGAAGAGCTCATTACAAATCCTCCTGTATTTTACCACACATTTCATCAGCAACTCTCAATACTGCTGGATTTGAGTATCTTAATGGTGCCCCACACGTTACAGACAATTTTTGCAGCCACCCATCTCTCAAAAATTAAACTGTAACTAAAACACAATGTAATCGATAGCTCTTACTGTCACATAGCAGTTGTCACACGATTTCAGAGACTGAGTGAAGTGACGTGGTGTACATTAATATTGCATCTTCATTCTATTTTACTGAGTAAAGCACACAGATAAAATTGCATGCCCACTGCCAGGGTGCCTCAAAGGGCCATGTCTGCCAGGGCCCGTCCTGTGTCCCACCGCTCCAGCCTGGAGCAGGCAGTCGGGGAGGCACCAGGGCAGCCCCAGCCCTGGGCATTAGGCACCTCCCTGAGGATGGGGGCGGGCCAGGCCCAGGCCCAGGCTGGGATGTGGGCCCACGGGTAGGCCCAGCTCGGCAGGGCCCAGGGCTGGGCAGGGCAGGGCTCTGGGGAGCCGGAGACCGGCCGGGGTCCTGGGCTCTGGGCAGGGTGGGGGAGCCCCGGGGGCTGGGCAGGGACATTGCAGCCTGTTGGTGACCCCTGGGCCCTGACACACACTCAGGACTTGATGAGATCAGGCCTGCCATGTAGCAAACCGGGGTACACAGGGCAGGTGAGAAAAGGGGGAAAAGAGATGAGCCCCAAAAAGCCCCTTCTTCCCCCAAATGAAAAAGCGGCAGGACTATGGGTCCTTTGTCAGCGCCAGACCAAACGGATGCAGGGTGGGAAGAAGGGAGTGTGCCTCATCGCCGGAGTCCAGCCAAGCCCTGCTCTCCACAGGCAGAGATCCCAGAACTTTCCTGACGCCTCTGCTACACTGAGGCAACTGCACGCGGGGCTTGTGGCTGGGATCAGGCTACCTCCCCCCACCCCACCACGGCCCTCCTCCTCCCATGCCAGGTGCCCTGCCACAAGAGGGGAAGGTGGGCCTTGCTTTGCCCATGTCAGCTCTCTGGGCTAACAAACGATGCTGAGCTGCCTCCTAAGTCACAAGCGACATCAGGGTATGGCACTAGGACAGAGTAAGATGATAAATCAGATCACCAATTCACACTAATAACTTGGGAGACCAATCTGTAAAGTAGCAAGTAAATGAGAAAAGGAAGGAAATGCCAAAACGTTGGGGCTATGCCAGGCTTTGCCTCTCTGCATTCAGCGGGCAGCTCCATGGGGCCACTTTTTTTGCCTCCAGGTTTCTCTCATCACCTGAGAGGACCTTTACAAGAGGGGCACCTCTGCTGTTTCCCTCTTTTGGGCCACAGCTGCTGAATGCATCAGGGTAACACAGGCTCCTCCCTCCATGAAACAGCTTCTCACAAAAATGCTTCTGTGCTGTTCAAGAGCGAGCCGGCAGAGGAGTTCACAGGTCCAGCTGATGTCATTGGACCAACAGATCAAGAAAATGATCTCAGCAGCTGTATTGTAAATAGACGAGGCAGGAAATAGGTGTTAGCAAGGCCAGGGGTTACTCAGAGGAGAGGAAAATGAAAGCGTGGTTGAGTGTTTTTCCATAAATAAAGTTGAGTATTAAGTAATTTTTAACAATTTCTGAACTGGCAGCATGAGTTTTGTGGGAGAGGTTTTTTTTTTTTGGGGGGGGGGTGTTTTTTAAATAAAGCTACTGATCTTGAAATATTGCTCCTCTCCCTTTGCAGTTTTTAAATTAAAAAAAAAAATTAGAAGATCAGAGGCACAGGTGCATGAATAGACTTTGATGTCTATGCTGAGGGAGGCTTTTGAAAAACTGCTATAGCACTCAACAGGTGGCCGTATTAAAAAAGACAGGCATGTCTAATACTCTGTTTGTATCAGCACTACATACAGTTTGGTTAAGCTTTCAGTAAAATACTTTATGCAGCTCAAATCCCAGTGTGCACACACACATACAAAACCCCAACACCATCCCTGCAGAAGAATCATGCATCTGGAAGAGCTGGTGACCACCATCACAAAATCTCTGTTCTGCCCATTTAAGTACAAACAGCATTGGAAGCAACTCAGGAAAAAGACTGGAGCACCAAACCCAAGTTTCCATTACCCACCAAGTGGACTGTTTTCATATATGATTTATTAGAAATGCTGCTTACTGATTTTGATTCAGAATTTTTGCTGATGCTCTAAGCAGAATGAAGTATTTACAAAAGGGAGTCTCTTTTACAAAGAAAGTATGTTTCAGTCTTAAAATGTTCTAATACCAATGAGAATGAAATGGACATATTCTTATTTTTAGATTTATAAAATACCCACATTTCATTTCAGCAAGTACCTATGCTGATAGTCTCATCAGTCACATGAATTAGTACTTTGTCAGAAGCCCGCAGCTCAGCTGCCTCAGCTGACCTTACATATAAAAAGAACACCCCCACAAAAGCGGAATCCCCTAAACTGATAGGAATCCTTCTTTTGATCTCAGGTCTTTCATGTATCAAAGCAAGTACGGAATGAAAAGGACTGATTCTAATTTTGCATAAAACATTTCTAATTTAATGCCTGGAAACATAATGGTATAAATACCGCCAAAACAGTCAGATTACTAAAATATAAACTGCATGCCTTTTCTTTCAGTCTACACATTAAACTACACTTAAAAGAAGGTGGAGACTATGTAATGTCATTTTATAAATAAGTAACAAAAGATGCATACAGCACAATCTAAAGTTTCCATGAATTTTTCACAAAATGCCCTGAAAGTTATCACATGTGAAATGCCCTTAGACATATGTAACCAGAAACAGAGTGACTGGCCACATTCAGCTGAATATAACAGACATCCTTGAATGCAACAGAAATAGTCTGATCACGGCAGTTCTGATTCTGACCCTTCTCATTGACTAAAAATACTTCTCTCTGAATGCAGCCAAGCATTTATACATGCAGAGAGACACTATGAGAAGATATCTAAAAAGACATGACTGTTCAAAAGGACAACAGGGAACAAGGCAAGATGCAAACTAGGGATGGGACAGAGGAGTTAATACAAAAGCAGCTTTGCTGTAAGCAAGGCACATGGCAAAATATATGCCTTGCACATACATACCACATTCTCTGCATGCAACAAAAGATGTAACAACTATCATTGAGCAAAATGTTTGATCACCAAAGTGTTTTATCATGTTACTTGCCCATGCTATTGCTGTGACTTCTGTTAAAATACAGAGTTTTAGTAGGTGCAAGTAAGATTAATTGTAAAGGTACTTTAAACAACTTCTATATTGCTAAAATAATCTTTATGTGGCAATGTATTGAGATTAGTACAATGATTGCTGGAAAGCAGCACAGGTCTTGAAAAACTCCAGGCATGAATAAAGCATATTAGTAGCCTGTTTCAGGGAACAAAAGGCAACCATCCATAAAACCAGACATACTTTCAGAGGAAAAAACCCATGTTGAAACCATGGCCAAGTTTCAGCATATTGAAGGCATTTATATAGTTTCACAGTCATTAATGGATTTTATTTTCAACACCCTTCTGAGACAGTTCCCCATCTGTAAAATGAGATGCTCCCAAAGGCACAAGCTAGACTAAATGACTTGCCAGAACGTCATACAAGAAGTCTACGGTTAAACAAGAACTGAACTCTGGTCTCTGGAGGCCCAGGCTGCCCACAGGACCATTTCTCCTACTCCTCAGTTGAGCTTCACTTTGTCAGGCTATACACATCCTGTCTTCCTGCAATATCAGAGACATCCAAGCACTTTTTTTTTTTTTTAAAACAACTTTAATGGGTACATATCTAGGAGGCAATTTCCTTTCTTTTCCACTCAGTTAATACTCATCAGTAAAAACTATATCAAACAAAAAATTGCTTAAATATTTCTTTGCAGCATTTCCAAAGCATCACAATTCTTGGGCAACTCTGGAGTAATGCAAAATTTAATAAAACTATGCAGAAGATTGTAAAAATAGTTCAGCTTTTCCTCAAGGTTTGCTTTTTTCAAGCTTTTAACTCCGAAGTGTTCTTCTGAAAAACTGAGTCCTAAGCTCATCTAGAAGCTCACCATTTTCCTCCTCTCAGGTGCAAGATGTAATTCCCAACCTCAAAAATATGAAACTCGGACAGAATTCTCTTAGACTAAGATTTTGCTAAGGAAACCACACACTCTCTAATCTTATAGGGATGAGGCAGATTAGAATATCCTATGCAATTATTTGGGTTGCACCAATGCTTCATATTTGAATATGAAGAAGATTTTACGTTCTTGACCACTGTACAGCCTGAATCATTCCAGCAACATTTGGGGGTGCTTTTTTCATTCTAGCTGATAGCACCAGCACAGAGATTTTGCATGCCCTATGGAGCAAACTGAGACCTGTTGTAAACAAGTGATAAACCACTATCTTCAGTGGCTCACTGCCCCATTACCATAGGTTTTCATTTGATCATAACAGAGTCCATCAGCCACCTACGTTCCAACACAAGAATGTCACCTAAGATTAGGTGCACTGTACTCATTTAAACGCCAGCTTGTCTCTTGAGAGAAATTTAAGGATAGTCATTGACATAAATCTCAGATCTGAAATAAACAATGACTAGACAAATGCATTTTCCATAACTGAACTTCCTAACCACATAAAGGTTGAGTAAGTTTTACTCTGATGTTCCTTAGCTACACAGTATGTGAAATACAGCAAAACCCCTTCGACCACAAAGCTGTTCAGGATTTTGGCGACAGTATAAACCTAAATGGACTGTGTAAGCAACAAAAACAGAAAGAATTAAATCATAAAACCTGCTTTGCACCTCTTGTTGTGATGTTCTAGGATTATCTGATATTTGGATAGCTTAAAGCATAAACCTCTAAGCACATGATCTGTCACTGCAGATGGTTATTTGAGTCATGTAGGACTTGAGAAGTCAGTATGAATTAACCCTTACTGAGCACAGCATAACAGAAAGTTTCTCTTTGAACACACAACTTCTCTGGAAGGAGAAGGGAAGGGATTGTGTGTTTAAAGAACTGATATCTGCAAAGGCTGGGGGGGTTACGTCTGCTGTTTTGACAGGCATTTACTTCTCCAATTTTGATGAAATATTATTTCCATGAAAATGCATAAGGAAGTCAGAACAGTTGTAGTCTAACAGAGAATGACTGGAGACAGAGTCTGTGCTGGTCTTTTGTTCTTTAACCAAAAGATTTTTCTGCTTCAATTTAAATAGCTAACAGAGTATCTATTTTAACTTATTTAATAGAAAATAAAACATTAATAGTGACACTTTTCAATACAGTCAAAATGACTGCAGACCAAGGAATTAAAAAACTTTCAAAAACGCCATCATTATTGGAACAGAAGCAAACACTTGACCAAAACAACAACTAGAGGTAAGATTAAATTTGCAAACTTCCCACAGCATTCACGCCCGAATCCCTAGAAAGTTCACCTAAAATGCATAGGTTTGCAGTAAGCTCTGTAAGGTCAGCAAAATAGCTGAGAAAAAATTATTTAATAATATTATCTGAAAATTAACAGATTTCACATGTTACATCATTAATTACATGAGATAAACTTGACTTTTAAAGAAATTACCCAGAAAACATGTTGAGAAAACTTCCCTAGAATCTCTGTTTGCCTCCATGATTTTTTTCCCCCTGCAGCCTCTTGCTCTTCTGGCCAAAGAAAGCAGGTCCCTTTCAGAGCCAGTGCACTGCCACAAAGTTCACAAATCTGTCTTTCATTATGAATGTTACGTATTTGATTATTACAATTACAGAGAAACGTAACACAGCTTGCCGCATTGTAATTGACCACAATGATATACATAAAAGTTAAGAAATTTTGGCCACAGGGGATTCTTTCATTTATTTACTCATACACAAAAGTCAACAAAAAGACATCAAACATCTTGCATGACCTACAGAAAAGATCAAACACTTTCCAGTGCCAGACACATGCACAGACATAATACAGAACAGAAGCAGCCAGGGAAAAACAAGGTTCAGCTGAAATAACCACAGTATTCAGAAATCAATTCTAAAACAAGAATCCTTCCATTAGTTAATAGAGCGTATACCGATATTCAATTGCAGTGTCCTGAATCACATGTGATACGACTTTGATCTTCCACGGTCTACTGTGCTAAGGCCTCCCAGGCACCCGTGGCGGAACATTTTTGAATGCATGGCGACACACAAATGCACGTCTGTTTGTGCACAAGCATGCACATCTGCACACTCAGAAGTCACGTACTCATTTTGTGTATTCCTTGTACTAGGAAGGACAACTTTTATCGACCACTGTACTGGGACTAGGGTGTTCATGGTTCATTTTCTGGTAGAGTCCAGAAAGTGAACTTGGACAGATGGCTATACTTACATGCAACAAGACAGCAGAGCAGTACGAACGGCTGCAAAGGCATCAAGCAGCATGGCCACAGAAGGGTCGCTGCATGAAACCAAGTTTCTGACTCCCTGAGCTGAAGGGAGGAAGAGATTATCTTCACTTTCTTAAAAGCTTCAGCTGGTGAGAGTACGTATGGCACAAGGTATTAACCATTATTAAGGTGTTTAACAGCTATATGCCCAAACTGGTTAGGGTTTCTAAATACCTACAATCAGAATTCATGAGAGAGAGAAATAAATCAATGAGAGAGAAATTTCTTCAGGAGCAGAAAAATAAGTCAATAACCTTAAGAGACAAGGCTGCCTAGACTAACCATTCAGGGCGTTCTGCACGTGAACAGGTCCATGGAGACTCGTACCAGTATGAGTGTTTCAGGCACGTGTGTGTGCTGTTCTGTTGGTTTATTTAACCCAGTACAGTTATGCAGATGATGTAAATGTCTTCTATTAGTAAGTCTTATGAAGGCAGGGGAATAAAAGTTACATAGTACATTTTCACTGTACTATAACTGTATCCACACTAGAAATGAAGGTTGCATTATTTTAGTAATAGTAATGAAGATAAAGTACAAAGAACCTATGCAAGCCCAGAGATAACATGAAGTACAATGTGTGAGAGCTGGGTTTGGCTGAACAACGTTCAACAAGATTTTCTGAGTGAAAGGACAGTAAAACCATCTACAAAACAAAAGTCTGCATAAAGCCATTCACTTGAAACATCTGCTAAATGTATTTCAAGAAAGAAAAGAAACTCTTCAGAGCACACTCACTTTCCCAAGCAGATGGTTATTTGATTTAAGAAAAAAGGAGTTGCATCATGTGGTAAGATCTGACCTGTAATTTCATGACAAAGCTTTTCAAAATCTATTCTTCAATGCACTAGTGCAGTGGCACTCTCCAAGCCATAGGGAAATAATTAGCTGTCACAAAATATTTAAAACACATTTATTGTCTTGGCTTACGGACATTTTTTAATGTCATGCCACAGAACTGCAATCAGAAAGGAGAGGGTTACCTGTACACCTAGGAATAGAATGATGAATAGAGAATCAGGACTGCAAACACATCATGGTTAGCCAGTTAATACATGTTAAAAACTGATAAATGCTGTCAAATTATTTTACTGTAGTACAATTTCAGGAGACCACTTGCTCATACGCATAAGCCAAACTCCTAGTTGGCACATTTGTTCAGTCTCAGGAATCACCCAAACGTGATGATTTAACCGCACAGATATTTGGAGTTTCTCCTAAATTGCAATAATATTTCCTCTGAGTAGACACCTTTGCAACACTTCGGACAATCATCATGAAATAGGTATCTGCATAACAGTAAAGACATGGATAAGTAGAGGACCTTAGGATTGACTGGTACTTTTCCTGGTCATATACAACAGTTTTGGTGCACTGCATACATTTTTCTTTATTTCCTTAAGTAATTTCCGTATTTCCTTACTTCCCTTAAGTAAGGCTTACTGTGTGAAGTCTTAGAGATAATGGTATCAAAGCAATACGACCTGTTTCCCGTAAAGCATATGGTATTTTTCTTCTCTTTATGGTCAAAACACTCCTTTCTTGCGCTCTCCTCCTGCCAGGTATACTCTGGGAAACTCTAGCCAGTGTATAGGAGGAAATATCCACATTGCATTACTGTATCAAGAATAAAGGAAATAGCTGTGCTGATTTTTAGACCTCAAAAATCAGGGAGATTAACAGCTGGAAGATCCAAGACTGAGGTGGCATAAATTCAAATCCTTCCTAAATAAGGTAAAATAATCTCCAAAGGCAGGATATAAATAACTACTAGGAAATGGTGATATTTAGATGATGTGAAGCTGCCCTTCAGGTTTTCACCTGTTAATCCTATTCTAGTCCATGGTAAAAAAGAAAGATTCTGGAACTTGGCTATTAACCAACTGTATTTTAAAACAAAAGCTAGAAACATCAATGACACTCTGGTTTGAGTAAAGCTCTCAACTGCCTCAGAGGGAAGATCTTCCCAGACCAACCATTAGAAAATAAATATACCTTACATGAAACCTCAGCACAAACTGGGCAGACACTTCAGCATTGATCTCAGACCTTTCCCACAAAAGGTTCACATGTTCAGTCTTTTAAATGCTACTGTGCATCACCTTTCAGCAGCTTTCAAGAGAGGTCCTACTGGACTTAAATCATCAGTTCGCCAGTTAGAAGAAAGCGGCAGGGAACTTGGTTCAGTTCTAATTCAGGCTGAGTTGTAAGTAAAGCTGTAGTGGCTTTGTTCCAGTTAGCAGCAAAACTCACATCTAAGTGTAGGTTCCGTTCCAATTTAAAAAAAAATTAAAACAACAACTACTGTTTATGAGTTTGAGTTCAGTTCAGCTCCCTGGGAAGAAAGGAGAAAGGCCTTTCTTATCTAAAAGGCAGCCACATTAAATATTCTCTCCATCTGTATTCATGATAGAAATTAAACCTCCGTTAGGAAGGAAACAACTTGATTCAATATGTTGCAAATGGACAAACTTTACTTCGATGACACTCACTAGAACTTTTAAGTAGTTTGTTGATGTTCGACACCGGCATCAGCTGCAAACCAGAGTTCATCAGCAGAGAGAAGAAAAACTCCAATTGGCAAATTCTTACTCTTCTCTTGCCAATTTGATGTAGATATGAAGGAGACTCCCTCCCCCCCACACCCCCCAACTAAAGTAGCCGAAACTACAGAATACACAACTAAGATAGCCCTGAGGTGTGCCCAGAAGAGTCTTTGATCTCAGCAACTGGCTATGAATTACTAAGCTCTGTCCCCCAAATTTCCAGAAAATGAACAATATTTTATTTGAGAAAACAACTCTAGAAGCTATCAAGACTTGCCTGAAAATTCTCCAGCACCCAAGCTCTTTCTGTGCAAAACTACTCTTTTAACATGACAAAAACCCTGTTTTACTTCACAGTTAACTGAAGTGTACTCTTCATGAAATTTCGGCCAATAATCGAGCTGTCCAAGCACAGCTGAACACCACAGTGACCTTTAAACATATAGTGCAGTCACCGACTTCAGTTTTTGTCTCAAGTCTTGCCTTGGCACCCAAAGCCAAAGAAGAACCTCATAGGGCTGAACTCTAACTACCAAGATGGCCAAGCTGCTCTGAGGTAGTGCCAAAGAGCAGCAGCTCCATGGACTACCACCACCATGTAAGAAACAAAGAACATTATTCCAGGTAGGCAGAGCTTAAGAAAACTGATGAAGTAACATAATACAGAGACCAAAATATCTTCAATTAAAAAACACAAGTGAATGAGAAGAACAAAGCACCTTGGGAAGAGAGACAATCACAGGAACATACAGAGCCAAAAATTATATATACGGCTCAGAAGTGGCATGAAGTTGTCATAAGCAAACAAGAGGAAGTGAAATAATATTTCGAGAACAAAACTATCCCAGATTTACTTTAAAAATGGCAAATTTTCCTTTGGAAACACAGCCATACTACTACTTTTAATCTCATTCTTAAATCTTAGAATGCTTCTCATTACTATTTCAGCTGTCCTGCTATGTTGAAAGACCTTTTTTTTCCCCTAGCATAAGGGCTAAGCTTTTTAAAAGTAACAAAAAAGTTTAGAACAGTTTTTAAATCAAGACATCAAACCCATGATAACTTAAGAGGTTTTATTATTCATCTAGGGAATTGCAAGCTTGTAATTTTTAAAATTAAGATGTCCCTGTTTAGATATCCTTGCAATTGATCATTTTTAGTAACTTCAATGCACTTCTTAACAATGTGTCTCCTACTTTCCCATTCAGATACCCCTTTATTTTTTAGGAAAGAAACTGGAAATAGAAGAAAAAAAGGAATAATCCCCTTATAGAATTATCTAAATTTGACTATAGAAAGGGGAGGAGGTTGCAAAAATACCACAAAAATATTTATTTCCCAGTTTAAAAAAAAATAATTCTTCAGTAAGCACCGAGATGAAAGCAGGAATACACAGGCTTCAGCAATTACAAATAAACATTCTTCTGCTGGTTATGAAGATGGAAGGAAAAACTATGTTCTACACAAATATTCTCTATGACCTTTCACATATGTATCTGTAACCTGAGCTGCTTTACAACAAACACTGACATTACAATAAACAAACATTGAATGATACACAAACCACAATAGTAAAACAGAATTGGCATCGAGTATTTAAACAAAAGTATCCTTCCTGGAAATAGCCCTCATACTTACAGCCTGCCAAGAATTGCATCGATTCAGAGACTTCGTTCAAGTTGTACTAAAAGTTAAGTTTTAAGGAAATTTGAAAGAAGAAAACAGAATTAAGAAAATAAAACACAAGTTACTTGCAAAAGTATCTTTGCTTTTTTAAAAACATTATCTTTTTAAATGTTTGTTTAGTTGAGAATGAAAGACTTCATTCTGCCTTCACACAATGTGACACACACAACTGCAAGCGCTAGTTACAGAAATTGGCTGCCATGCGGATACGTTAGTCCTTTTCCATACTGAGCACAAACAGAGCACACGCAGGATGACGCCGTTATCTGCACCGACCCCTCTGAGCCCCCTGACTTCCCTGTCCATCACCCTTTCCACATCGGGGTTTTAAGTAAGGATGTCCATAACTGGGAACTGGATGCACTTTTCAAGTCTCAGTCCGATATCTAAATAGCAAGATCATTCTCGTTTCCTAAAGGAAAAGGTCATTTCTAAAAACCTTGTATCAGATAAACATTTTGCCAGCAAATGTGGCAGTTTTAACCACATAAAACTATTCAAATTAGATATGCTCAATCATTCAATCCCTGAAAAAAGTAAATTCAAAAATAGCACTACAACATTTAACTTTTTTTTTAGTTTCTTGAACAAATACCCAGAATCGGCAAAAAATACCTCAAAAATCTGACAGAAAACATAGCCCCCAATGCCTTATGTGCCTTTCTAAAAAATTACCAGAGGAGCCAGCTTTTTTATTTCCAGAAGAAAACATCCTTGGAACATTCTCTCTTTGGTTCTATTTTTTTTTTCCCCTTTAGAAAGTACTACAATGAGATCTTTAGATACCATTTAATAGAGTTGGGGGATTTTTTTAAACATAGTTTTTGTCTTGCTTTGATGATGTTTTACCCTCTGTTTAATTATCAGATTAGAAAGATTAATGAAGTTAATTCTGTTAACAAAATGGCTATCCTGAGGACTACAATTATCTGTGATTCACTTGGACTTCCTCTGCAGCTTTAGCCATAACAAACCCAGAGCAACTCTGAGACTCCTTGGATGTCAGCTACAAAACACTTTGTTAAAAGAAAAACAAAACAGAAAACTGCTATAGTCCATGCTACCCATGTTTAAATGATAAAAGGAAAATCAAGTAAAATAAAATTTAGTAGCTTGACACATGCTTCCAGGCAACCTATATTCCATAAAATGGATAGACCAGAACGTAACATCTTGAATACAGAGATTACAGAAAAGGAAATGGCAAAAATAGCCACTACTATTATTACTGTTCCTGAAAAGTTAGGCAGCAGAGTAGAATCCACCAGCCAGGAGTGGCACACCAGGAATAGATACATCTTTAAAATTCCCTAAGAACAAACACGTTCTTGTGTATGCTGCATTAACTGACATTTTTCTTTAGCACTTATTTTCATTTATTGCAGTGTTTTAAACTGAATCACGTGTGGAGTTTTCACATGTTAGATATGAGTTTTACATGAAAGATGCTGGATAAACCTTTTTAAAATCTCGCTCTTTCAGACATGCATGCAAGCTTTCCAGTATTTCCTGGATTTAAGGGGGGAAAAAAAAAAAAATCAACAAAAATTCCTCCTGACACAGCCTGCCTTCTATTGTAGCAATTTTGTTATTCCTCTTTTAGTCCATAATGAAACAGAAAGTGCAGAGTCATTTACATGTGCGTTCAGATTTTGTTCTTTGAAAAAACTGATTATAATTAAAACTTTTTTTTTTTTTTAATATGACAGTATTCAGGTTTGGGTGACTTCTTTGTGAGAGCTTAGGTTAGATTTTATACAGCCAAATAGTCAGGGCTCCTGGAACTGGACTCAGGATGACTGAAGAATTTTTGTCCGTTTAGATCTTAAAATTTAGTTCTGAATGTATAGGAACCATCCAGTTCTGGTAATGGAGGGCACAGCACGCTGCCTACTTACTCTTCTATCAAGCCAAGTAAGTAGAGCAAAGCTAACGCCGGTCTTCCACAAAACGCTTTCAGTCTTTCCTGAAAATGTCGAGGGATGAAGGATCTCCTACATCCCTTGCTAACCGGTTTCATTAGTTTATCACTTCTAATGTGAAAAGAAATATGTGCTTTGCTGTTCATTTTAATCTATCTGGCTAGCCCTCAGTTCTTGTTTTACCCTTTTCAGATTAAAAAGCTCTTTATTTTTTAAATGGTATTCTACTTTTTATGTGGTACTTTACATACCCAAATTAAGTAACCTCCCATTGTTCCTTTCATATAAACCAAACCAGTGAGCTCAGAGTTTCTCGCTATAAAGAATTTTCTCCAAAATTTGAATACTTTCAGAAGTCCTACTGTGAGCTCTGCTATTGACCTGCTGGATTACCGTGGACAATAAACTTAATTCACCCTCCATGTGCCTATTTCACCTCCTGTGATTAGTCTTATTTAGAGTTCAAATCCTAAAAAGTTCAGGCTCTCCTTAACACATTTATGCAATTAGACCCTGATCACTTTACTATTATCTACGTTGGAGTTTGCGGGTTCTAGGCATGCTGCCATATTAATAGTTTTACGTGAGCTGCTAAATTGACTCAGAGTAATCAGTTGTTATTGTAGCCTATTGATAAACTTGCACATACTTCTGCTATGGTGCACCTATCACTTCCCGAAAAGCAAGAAACCTTACCACTTGATTTACAGAAAAATCTCCATTTGGGGTTTACAGCATTGCATTTACAGGCTTTGCAATTCTAATTCCACACAGGGAAGGCAGAGATAGGTCTTACAGCAAGTCTATCTGGCCTTCAGTAAACTTTTTGTCTCAATTTCCAACCAGTTTTTAAAGTGCTGACCACCTATAATCCTCTTATGTGCAGCCTACAGAAGAAGGAGGAATCATTTCACACCTGGGGGAATTGTCATGAAAAAATCTGTCATCTGTAGTGAGCGTGGAGGCAGGCAGGATAGGATTATTCAGGAATGCATCTAAGTTTTGGATACCCTTGTTCCTCATTCCTCCATCTCTGGTTGGCCTACAATTTCCATAAGCGCTATCCCACACAGCTTGCAGAAATCTCTGCCTTGGACAGCCCCATAGTGAAAACTTAGTCCTATCGAAGGTTGTTTCAAAACTCTCTCTCTCCAGTCTTACCTGAAAAAAACTTATCTTAAAAGGTGATCTGAAATGGGAACGACATATTTAAATTGTTCTCTAGAGGTGCAGGAACAGTTCCCAAAGATCTGCCTGACCAGAGTAACAGCAATAGTCCCTTTACGCCAGAGATTTCAAGGACAGAAGTGGAAGGAAAGTTACCTTTGTACTGAGGAAGAAAGGTGCTGAGCGTGGGGGGGTGGGATTTTTTTTTTTTTCCTTTTTTTTTTTAAATGCAGTGTTTTTTCCTTACTAGTAATATAGATGAAAATGATTCATGCACCAGTATGACCTTGTTAACCATCCAGGCAACCTCCCTTTAAGTAAGACTCTCTGGGGAATCCTATAGATCTCCATGATGTCTGTGTAATATTGCAGAGTGAGAGTTTTGGACTGTTTCCATTTCTGATTCTCTGATCCTATCCATTCTGTTGCTTGTGGCTCAGTCAAATATGTCACATTTTAACTCTTCCCAGGAGTCTATATGCAGTTTCTCTTTTGGATTGTTTCAGATTTCATTCTCTGCAAAGCAGCTGCCTTTAAAAGTGCTTTCAATTTATCCCGTTACAAAATCATTCCCCCCATCAAGGAAAAAGGTTCCCTCTCTAAAAATTCAACATACATACATGTATGCATGCTAATAAAGTTGCTAACTATTGAAGATAAAGATGCAGTGGGATCCAGTAAAGAGAAAATGATAAAAATGTTAGCATTCTCCGGATCTGGCTCAAATAGTAGTTGGTATTCAGCCACGGAGATGTGACTAATTCTTCTGGGTAATTTGGTCATTTTCCTTATACTGTCCTCAAAAAAAAAAAGAAAAAAAAGAAAAAGAGATCATGCAACTTTGGAATTGTGTGTTCAGAATTGAAGTAATGCAATTTAGCAGCATTTTCTATATACCTGAGGAAATGCTGGAAAAAAACATGCAAATGCTGTTTTACTGTTAAAATTTCTTTAAGATCACTGGTTAACCTGAATTATTATTTTTTTTTTTTACAAACCTAATAAAAACCAGGTTAAGTCTGAACCCTGACCTGCAATTTGTTTTCATTTTCATCTTGGATCATTTTAAAAGAAAATCAACTGGTTTTAACACTACGAACAGTCTCAACAATAAACCTGAAACATTACCAGGTATTTTAGAAGTACTTTAATGAAGTTTCTTCCACTTCATGACAAAGCTGAACACTCTCCGCCTAATCCGGCAACGAGGAGAGCTGTTACCCCTGGACAGTCAGGATCCTACAGGCATCCAAGTAACATCTATAAAATAGGTACACCCTGAAACACCCTACAAGCAAGTAGCAGGCACAACCTGGCAGCCCCACTGGGCTCTCCTGATACTCCTCACCCCCTGCGCCCTTCACTCCTCTACAAATTGAAGCCTTTTATTTAACGCAGACGATGACAGCTTTTCTGACTGCTACCATAGATTTACCACAAAGTAAGGCAACTTTTTACTTCACTTTGCTCTCACCCCTTGAACAATATCAAAGGAAAGAACTGGACCTCTCTGACTCAGCAAAGTATGAACTTAAGACCTGACTAGTTTACTTGAATTTATTTTATTATCATTTAAATGAGATGAGGTTCCCCTCCTCCCTTCGACTTTTGTTATAAAAAGTGCACGGTGAAAAATACAAGCAGCAGCAAACATGCTAATATTAAAAGCAACAGAGAGAGACTAGCTCTCCTACTGCACAGGCATGTTGCATAGATCTCACAAGCTCTAACAGACATTTTGGCAAGAAAAAGCAATACTGGAATAAAAGACAATACACACAAAAGCTAAGTTAGCATCATTTTGAGACCTGACATTTTATCTGCACAACCAACGCTTCTCAAGGATTTTTTTCAGGTACAAAATTAACTAACAATTGATGAATCAATATTTCATTCAGAATTATTTTCGTAACACTTGGCTTTGATTTCATAACCATGAACCAAGGCACATTTTTAAAACATGAAGTTATCTGTTACATGCTGGAAATGGTAGTTAATTCTGACTGTTCAAGAAACAGCAGCTCATTCTGGGAACCACAGTCCAATTAACTTATATTAGAGCAACAACTACTTCAAATACCACCTACTCCGACTCTTCAATTCCTATTTTATTGTAGCTTTTTCTAGGGATTCAAGCAGTTATTTGAAAAGGTTTTTTTATACCAGAAGTTTTCAGTAGCTAAGGATAAAATCTATTACTTGCATTTAATTATTACTACGTATTTGTCATTTTCTATAAAATTACTGAGTATCAAGCTTTCTGAGAGCTGTACATCACCATTATTTCTGCACCATGTCAGTATTTAGTAGTGTTTTCCTTATAAAGTCATTAAAATGGTAACTATATATGTATAAAAACATGGCTTCCTTCTCATGTGGCTAAGCAAGCAGAGCACACGTCAAACCTAACTACTTATCCTTCTTTTACCTCCCCTTACTTTGTACATAAATCAGGATAATTACTGAGTTCACACTGTAAAAATGTCTACAAAAGAATCAAGTTTAATGGCAGTGTAAGAGCTGTTGTGAAGGATCATGCATTGAAACACTGCTAGCTTATGGCAGCTTTGCCCTTCACACGAAATTTAGATGACTGTGAACCACCATCAATGAAGAGAAACTGAAAGCTACTGAAACGTTCGCTCTGCAGACAGGAGGTCCTTCCAGGGAGCTTTGAGATGCTATTTGAGGGTGAAACTGAAAGAAGCTTTTGCAGAACATGGCAGCAGCAGCGGGCTTACTCTGCTGCAGTCTGGAAGTGACGACTGAATCAATCCTTAGAAATAAAAACAGCTGAACTCCAAAGATACCCCACAGATAGTGAGCTCCCCAAAACCTACCTAACTGCCAAACCTCCTACTGACTCTAGTTTGTATTAGACTGGTGTCAGAGACTGAGTCTTTCGCACAGATGGCTCTAGCAAACCAGCATTCAAAGAGCACCCCAACAATGTTTGGGCTTGGTCATCCAAAGGTTTTAAACAAGAAAAAAAAAATCTGCCAGACCTCAAGGTCCCATGTTTACTGGAAACATATTTGGGGAGAGACAGAAAGAAGTTATACCCTTACTAGCACAATATTTTGTTTCTCTCCCCTCAATCACCTCCCTCTCACGACCACCTCCACTGCTAGAGAACAGCTCCACAAAAAGAGATGCAGCTGGTGAAAACAGACTAAAAGACTGACACACTTCAGAAAAGGACATTTGGTCTCTTTGAGAAATCGGACACACGTAACAGCAAAACCGTCAAGTTATCTATCTCAAAGTTACTCTCCTTGAAAACATCTGGTACTGCAGTAATGGTTATGAGTATGTCCATGCTTTTCTTCTCTCTTATTTGTGGTGCATTGATTTTACGAAGTGTCACTAAATGGATGACACAAAAATAAAGATGTCCATGCAACGATAGTCAGGGATACTTTGATCCCTCAAGTGTACTACAAACCACATGTAGCCATCCCTGGAAAGCAGCATCAGAAGAATACAGATTAGGTTTCAGAAGAGGGGAACTTCAACGAGAATGCTGAATGAAGTCCTATTTTAAGCTCTGCCACAGAATCTTTAATATCATTCCAATACTGCTAAGCTCAGATCTGGCAGAAAAAAAAGGCTTTTCCCTTTAAATTTTATTAATTTTATCAAACTCAAAAAAGGAAGTTCTCAGCGGACCTGTATTTGAGTGTGGCATTCCAAACCTAAGGTTTAATTAATTCTCTTACTCATTCCATAGCTGTATGCATCATACAAATTATAATAATAAAATACCTTGAAACTAAAAATGAAATTACATTCTAAGACAAATTTTGTAGGGCAGGTTAAAAGTGGGGATTCATACTTGCTACTTGAAGAAAGCAAGAAACCGAGCAGAGATAGAAGCTGTGCTTCCCACATACTGTATAAAAAAATACCCCCTCTGGTCCACAAATCTCTATCTGAAAAATTAATCCAGTTTTAGCTTATGGAGATTAATCCAGATTTAGCTTATATTTCATACTTTAAAAACAGTGTATACAAACTTTTTTTTTTTTTTTAAAACTCTGAGGAGTTAGACAAATATAAATAAAACTCCCACATAGAATAATCTTCGGAAATCATTTCCAATGTGGAAAAACACTACTACTCTATGGGAGGCTAAGGACTGAAAAAGGGGAAAGCAACCATTCAAAAGCATGTGAGCAGTATTATTCCCCTTCCCTGTTATTTTTACTTTTGCTCCCTCTGTTCTTCTTGGAAGTGCTTATGCACAGGGTAAAAGAATTAATCCTTAACTTTTATAGGCACAAGAAACAGCTTTGCACACTGAATCACATAAACTGTAGCAGACTGTTACTAAATTAGTGTTGAACCCTGAGCGTGCCCCAAGATGTTCAGAGACCACTGGGAGCATCCGACACTGTAGCTCCTATTGAATAAATGGGCATTCAGTGTTGAAACCTGATGTCTTTGTAGCCTGCATGCACAGGACAGAAAGGACTTCTCATAACACAAGTACAAATTCATGGAGGACAGAGGACGAGCGAATGAAAATAAGTAAAACAGATGGAAAACAAAACTGACCCCTACAACTTCAAAGGACAGAGGAATATGGAACACCATGCACAAGCCAAGCTCCCATCCCCAATACACAAAATTCCTGAATCTGAGAGGCCTACAGAGATTTTCTTATTTTCTTCTTTGCAAATTCAGCTATGCCACATTTTTGCTGTTTTGCAGTCACATAATTTCTATGCAATCTACCTGATATTTATAAGCTGTTATGATCCCTAAGTACTTTTGTAGAAGTCATTCTACATTTTGGACTCTAAGCAAATGAAAACGTATCCATTATGCCTCTCTTAGAAGAGTTCAGTCTTGATGTACCTACTAAAAACACACTAGAAAAGAATCAAGATGCAAATCTGCTTGATCCTCATTTGGCAGAAGTAGGACTAATAAGTTGGCACTGCAGCCTCTGTGCCCACTGCATTCCTTTGTTCCTAAAGTTTCAGATAAGCAAAGAATTTTGCACTGCCGTGTTACAAGCCAGAAGATTCAAGGAAGATTTCAAGAATTTTTCTGATGTTACTATTGCAGAGACATAAGACTAAGGCACCCGAAAAAGAAATAAAACAAATAATATGAAGAAATACTTGCCTTCCCTCAGGAGAAAGCTGTGGAAGAGTCTCCTATTACATGAAACGAACACTCTGCAAACTTTTATAGGAACTACACGATTTGATCCTTTCGACACAAAACTGGTTACATTGCCTGGCCCACCAGAATAGAGCCTGGTATACATGAAGTCTTTGATTTATACACCTGGAGCTGAGAATACTACCTTTAAAAGAAGCCTGGTTTCCCCTAGGTTGCGTGTTCTTTCTTGATGAATTGCCAAGGAATTACCTATTGCTTTGGAGAACATCTGTTATTGTTCCATCTCTCAGAATCGCACACACATCAATTTCTAGTTACCACGTACATGAAAAGCTTCAAAACTGCTTCTCTGTTCAGAGGATGTGTTAGGAAGAAAAAAGAAAAGGAAATCTTCCAAATTTTATAATCATGCTTTGTCTTTGATATTGTTATAAGCTGTCTACAACAGAGAGAAAGAACAAAATCGCTTCTGAAATTGTCATGGGGAATAAAAATAATCTGAAAGCGATACATATATGAAAGAGAAACAGCACTAATTTGGGCATACAGTGATCTCATAGGGTCTTACATCACATATTAATTAATCTGAACATGAGCACAAATTCAACTGCTGAATTAGTTCCTGCTGCTTCCATACCAACAGAGCAATTCTGTGTTTCAATGTTACAGTCCCAGGTCAAGCATTAATTTAAAAAAAAAAAAAAAAAAAAAAGGCACGGGAGCTAGACTTTATAAAGAAAAGATTTCTTTATAAAGAAATCAACTCGAGTTATCTAGGCAACCAAGTTTTTTAAACATTTCACATCCTCTTTTGTCCCAGAGTAAAAGAGCTAAACTAAACCCTCTCAAAATTATTTTAAAAGTAAACATGTGACTGAACTGTGACATGTTTTGCCCATAGTACACAACAGTAAATTATGTGTCTTTCCTACCTATATGATATAGTAATCTTAAAAAATCCCAAATTGTTCAAAGAAATTTTTGTCATTAACAGTAAAAAGAAAAACAAATTAGGAGTGAAAAAGACACATTCAAGCAAGCAACAAAAACCTGCCTACTACTACCACCTCTCCCCCTAAAACACAGATCCTCATGTGAGATTTGACACTAGCCGAAGAGTCAGTGAGGCAGAACATCTGAGGAAGATTGTTCCAAGTGACAAAAGCTGCAAGACACACATGATATATCACCCACCAGAAAAAGACCCAAACTTCATTTAAGAGCACAATACCAGAAGACAACATCTAACATGCACCTCATGCAACCCTGCAACTACAAGCATGCTTGGACAAAGAAATTCGTGTCTACCTACCAGCTGATTTATCTACATTTGGACAACTTCCACCTGAAATTAGCTGAGGCTAGGTTTTCAAAATGTACCTCGAGGATTCAAGTGATGAAAATCTCCTGCATTGTGCCTCCAAATCCTCAACACACCTTTGAAAAAAAATCAACCCAAAACAGCACCGGGTACCTGGGCCAGGCATATTGACCTTGTTGTAAGCTGAATCAGATGCTTGCAGTATCAAGTCCAAATCTTCCACCAATGGTAATTTCAGCTAAGTAGAGTAGCTCCGGCAAAACGTTACAAGACAATGTAGGCTCTCAACAAGAAGTAATGAACTATTATTTCTGCAGCAGTAATGTTGAAGGGTGCCCGTGGGAACTTTTAGCCCATGTAGCAGCTCCAGGATAAAACACCCACCTCCTATTCTGGGGAACTTCAAGGAACAACAGAATCTGGTTTGGCATTTCAAGTAAACGCTTTTGTTCCTTTCCTTGGACACGATTCACAGGTTTCTGTTGTTTTGTCTCCTTAGGTTTTCAGTATAAGGATTTATTAATTCCCACTAATGAATCAGTGGAATTTGATTTTAGACACAGTATGAAAAAACAAACAGGAAATCTGGGAGAGAGAAAATCTGTAGAATAAGTACTTTATCTTAAAAGGCAGCAGGAGAAATTATGATAAACTTTTAATCAGGAAACTGAAAGGTACCTGAACCAGCATACAAAATACAGTTTTTTCCCTGTGCTCTTTTGAAGACCGAATTTGTAGCATATTAAACTGCAAATTAATTTTACTACTTACATGCTTAATGTAAATTGATTTTATCCATTTGTACTGCTTCATCATCACGCAAACTAGCTCAAGCCTGTTAAAACTGTAGAACTAAAATGCTCTGTCATTTCAGCTGAAGAAAGCTTATAACGTTATATTCAGTAACACTTTTAAACTCGCTATCAGAAGTTCCTGAACTGAATGATACTTGGCGTGAGAGGGTACATAAAGAAAGCATTTCCCTGTAACTTCACAAACCCCGCATACCATCTGTGGTGTGCACGCATGTACACACGTGCACACACACACAGCACGCCTGGGGGTCTCTCCTCCCCACTCTCCCATTCAGAACAACTGCTTTTCTGACGGTAGCAGCAGTTTCTTCACCAAGAGCCTCTCTGCCAGAGCAGAGCTACATCTGGCCTGATTCTAGTCTGTTACACGGGGAGGACTGAGGTGCAATTTCAGGCGAACTAGAAAAAGTACATATTCAAACCAGTATGAACTGAGCTGAAGTTGGCATGAATACCATTAGCAGCATGTGAATGTAGGAGCAGACACATACCCCAGATTTCTTACTCTCACCAGGACTCATCACTCAAGGGCCATTACTAGCAAGCAGGCTGTCCTTTCTTATCCAACCCTACAGCCTCCAGAGGCCCTCCAACCTGTAGCAGAATTAAAAAGCATTTTTTCCCATTTTTTTCTCTCAAGCAAGTACAGCAGTATTTCTAAACCTACTGAGACAGATTCTTAAAGACTCCCTGCTTGAAAAAACAGACATATGCACTATGCAAACTATACACATGCCCCAGAAAATAAGTGCCTACATTTATTTAATTTTATGATTAAATATTAACGTGAGCCATCTGACAATAAGCCTTGTTATAGTGCTAACCAAAAAAGCCCTCACAGTCTTACAGTTTGCTCTGTGTCCAAATATCAAACTCGAGAGTGCTGTCAGCGGTTTAATTTTAAAATCTTTATTAAAATTACACTTTCACTATAGTTTAGTACTAATCTACGGAACAACAGTTATGAGTAGATCAAAAACTTATTTGCATATTAACAGAACAGTAATTGCTAAAGACAAAAGGAAATCTTTCATGGTTCTCTAATATTTTTTTCTAAATCATGATCTATCACAATGATTCAGGACAAAGAATATTCTGAGCATATATGAACTTTTGAGGGATGATTAAATTACATTGAATTAGAACTCCATCATGTTTATAAATCCTCGTGTATGTGTCTGTCATGTCCCAGGCCAATAATTAATGGAAAGTGTTAAGGGAGGAGAAAAAAAAGAAACCCACCACCAAACAAAAAAAAACCCAACTTGTATGAGCTCCATGAGCTTCCCTGAGTTCCTTCCCTACAACTGATCCAAAATACTAATCAAACAAAGAGATGAAATGATGATATAATCTTTTCCCAATGATGCGATGCTCCTACACCCAACATAATTTTCAAGAGCCTTGTTTTCATTTGCCAGACCATCTTTGCACCACAACGGCTTTGTGCTATGGCCTTCATCCTTTCAGCCATGTGGATCTTTAATGAAGGGTTTTCCCAGCTTCACTGGATGACAAAGGGTTAAAAGAGGTTTTGAGAGCAGTTGGCTGATTTCATGATGTTCTCCAGCAGTCTGAACAAACAGGAAGCCCGGAAATGAGTGATAATTGTTAAATAAGAGCTCTTAAAACACCTGCTTAGCTCTAACTGCTAACTATTAAACCATTATAGCAAGTTAAAAACAAAATCCCCCAGAGAGATTTCCACCTGCTTTCCCCATCTATTTTCTTAATTTATACGAGGAGACATTCAGGAACACCCAGTGGATCTGGAAGCACGACCCCCTCCAAAAGCAAGCACAACGTGGAAGGCCGGTGTGCTCAAACACCCTCCCAACGCCATGTGGGCGCTCACATCCCTTTGCTTTTCAGAGCAATGTACGTTCTAAGTCAGCTTGGTGCTTCTGAAGTTTCCACCCAAAGGTTTTTCCAAAGGTGACTGTTTGTGCTTCTCTTCTGGACAGAAGTTGTATAGCCATTCATCCTACACAGCCAGGAAGCAGTTTTGCAGGAGTAGGCCATTTTGTAAGGCAATTAAGAGAGAAGGAAAGGATTTTCAGGTCCAAGCTGGAAAGGCATGGACCTTCCCTGCCATTAAACTCAGTGGAAAGGCTTTCTGCATTGTTAAGGTCAGGAATACAGGCAGAATCACAATTATTTATTTAGCTTTTTAAACCACACAAGATTTAAAACAAACGAAAAAGACCACCAAAAACCTACACAGAAAAAAGCAGCCGTTAATAAAATAGGACTTCTTTGGGTAAAGGAGTACAAACACCAAACAAAAATCATAGCCGTTTGGACTGGTGCCATGAGTGTTACCTCTATTGTAACTGCCCTCTTTCTAGGGTAGTGCATTTTCTGTGAGGGTTATTTATGGCCATTGATAAGTGCCTTGCTTTTCACGCAAGCACGTTCTATTCCATTAAATCCATTGCTCTTGAAAGAGAAGAAAAATTCTTTATAATTTACATGTCTATACGCATCGTTTCCTTAAACATCCTTAACAAACCAGTTCTGAGGATTAAGAAGAAAATTCTCCCCCCGAATTTCAAATAAATAAATAGAAAAATAAATAGGAAGCTGAGGGAAAAGGCGGCAATTCAACCACTTTAAAGAATATTTGCAATTTTGTTGTCAAAAATTATCTCATTTGCAACGAATAGGCCCTGCATACTCCAAGCAGAAGTCAGATTTTTTGCAACTATATTGGTTTTTAATGAAAAAGGGTTAGAATTTAATTCCTTTCTTCCCCAACAAACAAGCGAAGTTATGGAAAGACGAAACGGAACAGAAAGCAGCAGATGATTCTAAAAAATGTAAGCAGTTCATCAGGACTCGATCATCAGTAGCCTGTGCTTTTAAATCACCTTGGTAACTATGAGAGTTCAAATTGCAATCCATTGCCACCTGCTATGAAAATTAATTATTTACAACATTTCTGGTTAAGTTTAAAGTTTCATGCCTGTCATTTTCTAAAAGCTTATAAACTGATAACTTTTCAATAACTCAACATTACTCAATATCTGATTTAAAAGTTAGAATTTAAAGCAGATGTATGTTTGAAAAGAAAATCAAGTGTGCTACCACAGCAGCTTGGAAACAATTTATTAAACGTTTGTGCTATTAGCCTAAACAGAACAACTTAAACTACAGCTCCCATCCAAAAACCTGTTGGCCCTGTCAAAGGTCAACATGAGACTAACACATCCAAGAAGACTTACCCTTCTCAGAAACAAAATAACTGAAAGCATTCTCAGTTTTCATTTCATACACTTCGTCCCACACAAAGCAAGTAAAAAAAAAATTACAACAAAAATTACAAGCTTATATGAACAGCTCTAATCTACAAACACAGAATAGTATAAAATTTATAAATGGATTACTAACTGCTTAACTTCTTTAATAAAATTAGTTTTATTTTAAAATTCTTAATTTTCTTCCATGATTTTGTTTAATCCTTCCTATTATGAACATCTACAGCAGAAATCAGATTTAAGAAGAAAACGCACAGAATAGAAAGCTCCAAAACCACTGGTCTGAATACACAACTACTTCCACATGCCACTGTAAAACAACAAACATTTTGGTTTTATACTAACAAATTAGACCTTGAAACGCCCAGCATACCTAACTGCTGCACAGTGCTGTATTTTTTAGTAGGCTGATGAAGGACAGAAAACCTCAGACACAAAAGACACAGGAGAAGAGAAAGCTGTGAACGCTCTGCCTCTGCACGACAATGCCCAACAGCTTTCCCTTCCCACCTTCTGCCTCAGGAGAGAAAGCTCTTTGGGAGTCGTGTCGTGCGCTGGGTCTTGAGGCTTTGACTTCCCACAGCATCTGCGGGTGCTACTTTGCCATTTTGCAAGGGAAGTGCTGCTGGCAACGGCCTCCGGCTTTTGCAGCAGCAGCGGGTGGCTTTGGGTAGCTGCACTGCCTAACCTCAGAAGCCCAGCCAAGGCGTGGGAGCGCTGTCACATTCGGCACTTGCCATTGAGGTGTGAGCCCTGCACGGTGCAGGGAGCACAGGCACCTCTCCCTTCCCCACCACCATCACCCCATCCCCTCATCTACCGAGCAGGAGTCCCAGCAGCAACTCAGTGCAACCACGGCTGGTGCTTCGCATGAGGCTGGCAGCCCACTGCTGTCCGGGGAACTGTGGCTACAAGGGGCAAACGCAGAGTTGCACAGCCTAAGCCTACTACAAGGGACTAGATCAAAGGCTGCATGGACACCAAGGAACTGGTCTTACACCACGAACAACCAAAACACAGGATTTCATTGATGGATCCCATCAAGTGCCCAAGAGCCCATGTCAACTCCCACAAGCGTTGACTTTGGGATAGCCTGCCCTTCAGGCAGGCGAGGCCGTTGGCAGGCAGGGACCTGCATCTCACAGTTAACACTTCTTCCTTCAAAAACCTTTCTTTGGCCAGCAAAGGTCATTGCCACACTGCATAGAGATAGCGCTGCAAATTGGATTCTAACTACTTAAACCTAGCTTGTATATCTCTCTGCTTGTACTCCACACCAAGCCTCTGCCTGCTCATGGTTTACATCCTCCAGCCACTGGGAATGAAGTGCATGTTGCCAATTAGCCTTGTTAACACACCCTCCCCCTCTACCCCCACCCCACTCCAAGAAGCTCCCCTGCTCTATTAAGCCATATTGTTGGATTGCTGGCAGCACCCATGGGGTGTCTGGCAGTTTGGGACAGGACTTAACTCCTCGCCCCCTAGGCACTGTATGGGGCTGACCCACCCTACCACCAGTAAGAAATGGTAACATAGGAAACTTGAACAAAAACCCAAAATTAGAATCCCCACAAAAAAAACCCTGGAAAATCTCCTAGAGAGCCTGAGCAGCCACACAAGCAAGGCTGGAACAGATAAAGAATGGTCCCTAATTAAAACTGGCTAACACTTCTATAGTATTATCTGATGCTCTGTACTGTTTTCTGCATTCTCTCAAAATTTCATGTGGTAAATCAATCATGACAAACATGAATATCTGTACTTTCTTTTATCCGCAGCAATGGTCGTATTTATAGGTATTTGATGTTTTACAGCCACTGCAATATTTCCAAGTTTTGCTATTCCAATTAAACATTCTCTGGCTTAATATGTAGCAATAACATTTTTCAACCCATTTTTCATTTCACTGAAGATCTGCCTAGAGAAGGACAAACGGCTTTTAAAACTGCATCTTAACCCCTATAAGCCTGGCTATTTCAACAATGCCGACTGATTCCTGCTCAGCTAAAACTCATGTGAGGCCACATACACCCCCAAAAAATGTAGCACCAAACCCAATCCAGAGTACAAAAGGACTGGCCACCATACGCCTGTGTCTGTTAGCAGCAGTGTGTGCATCAGTGAGTTATCTCATCTTTATTTATTATAGTGCTAATTCATCTCAGGAATTAAGGTACCCTGTTTTTTAAATATATATGGAAGTAAGTTATTCTTTAATCCCTTCTTTACTATGTACTTTAATTTTTACATTAACAACTGACTTGCTTAGGGAACTTCTCAAAAGACAAGAAAGATGACAGGATGCTTTTGTGCTTGTGATATCAAACTGAATTTTCAGTATTGGACTAACACTAAACGGATAATTCTCAGATTAGTCAAATTAAATTCAATAACATTTACAGAAATACCAATACGAAAATATAAATAAAACCTGCTGCAGTGGGAAGTAACCGGCTCAGAATTATCATGCACTTTCCAACTGCCTTGCATTTTGTTCAGGACTTGAAATTGCAGTCATCTCATTTTTGATAAAAAAATTCTTTATTGCCTTTTTTAAAGTGCCACCCCCATTATGCGAGAATCAGAAGTTTCTTAAGAATTTTGACGCTGCAGAAGAACTTTCAACCTCCAAGTTTAGTAAGCTTTTCCAGTTCACATCAATAAATACTTCTTAGAGGACATGAAAATTACATTATTATCACTCAGAACCTTGTGATAAAAACTGGATGGATTGCCATAGCACAGAGAATTCCATAGAAGTATGTAATTCTTTGGAAAATTGTTATAAAAGACCAAAGTATCCTGTGATAATAAAATCCCTCAACATTTCCTACTTTTGTGCTGCATGCATCTCTAAATCTTTAATAGAAGATTTTTGCCGCGTATCTGTACCATCTCCAGAGCTCCAGCACTCCACTGTGATCCAACCACATGGCACAGGAAAGTCAAATTTTAAAAAAATCCAATGTGTCACCTTTCCCAAGCAATAATTGCCACTCTTAGAAATCACATAATGAGATACTATTTCTTGCAATTCACCAAAAGGAAAAAACGTCCAGTTGGGCATTCTCAGGGTGACAGGGCTGCTTAATGGGATCAGAAGAGAAATCATTCCTAATCCCATCCACCCCGTCCAAGTCCATCTTGTATCTCCATCAAATACATATGTTGTAATGATCTAATGTGGAGAAAGCATTAATAGTATTTATTTATAAGGTTAAATTCTGACCTAACTTTAACCCCACAAAACATCAGTGATATTCATGTGATTTCAGCTGCTGTTGAACATAAGCAAAAGCTCATGAGAATTTTTGCAGCAGCACCTGCCCCAACTTAGTTCACAGACTGTTCTCCAGGTCTATCAGAAACAGAACATTAATTTTGCAAACCATTGGGCAGGCTATCGGGCAGGGTTAACCCCACCTTGATAACCTGCTTTCATGAGGTTCTTATCTCTGCTTTTAGCACTAACATAGAACAGATATTCCTTTTCCGTCCTCCACCCACAGCACTATCCCTCTAATTGCCAGCGCTGTACTTTTCTTTAGCTGGCTGGGAAAAACTATTCAGACTAATACTTTTATAGAGAGGACTGGCATCTTACATGAAGTTCCTTACTCTGCTAGGCTTCTTTCACAGTATGTCCAACTCAAGTTTACAGCTGACAGATGTTTGGCAGGGGGACAGAATTCCACTCAAAACCGTCAAACATACCCACTGTTAAGAAAACATGGTTCTCACTACCCTGGTGGTGAGAACCCATGGGGAATATTGACAGTCCGAGTTCAGATTGTACTTAGCAAATGCCTGTATCCCATAAGTCATCCTTACAACACACTACCTGTCACTTTTACTGGAAATCTCACAGGAAAGGTAAGATACTACAGGTTGTGAAGGTTAACCTTAAGGTTATTCGGGTCCATGCAGTGTAGCTTCACTAGACCTAACAGCACTAGTATAAGCAATAGCAGTGAAAGGCAGACTACTGAGAATAAGAAGAGAGTATAAGGTCTTCAGGTCAGAAGGTTGTTTTGTGATGGAAAAGTTGAAGGGTATTTGGTCTACAACCAGTTGAGCAAGGATACAAATTAGGACTGGTGAGACAAGGAAGAAAGCTGCTTGCTGGTGGGCAGGGAGAGGTCCTTTTAGTTAGGGCAAAGTATTTAAGTAAGTTAGCTGTAAGTGGGAAGGGACCGTATACCTGAAAGCACAGAGCTTCCGGGCTCTTGTGCTCAGAGCTTCTGAGCCCAAGAACTTCTGGGGCCAGCAGCAGAAACAGCTCTCCCAGAGTAGTTCTGGGAGGTCTAGAAAAGCCATGAAAAGACAAGTAGATGCATGTAAGTTTTTTCTCTGTTAGTTAACTCCTGCAAATTGAAGCAATGCTTAATTTACAATCCCTACACTTTTTTCCAATGGGTACTCAGAAATCTGCCTTCAAATACTTTTAAAAACCCAACTGTTTCTTTGTTAGAATTCAGAAGGTTTACATAGTGTTACAAGTGTTTAATTCCTTCCTGTCCTTTCCATCAATACATTTACTGATTTTAAAGACCAAGTCCTTCCCTTGCTGCTTCATTATTCATAGAAGAGACAGAGGACGCTGCTTGCCATTTATTTCTGCTGAACTACAAATATTGTGCTGGTTTTGAAAAGGGTCCATGGGAGCAATGATAAGAAAAAGCCAATCACTGAAAGCTGAAAAATAAGTGAAAGATAAAAGGACCATTATTCCGAAATCAATAACGCTGCTCCCTAAAAGGTGTTCTACACTGAGGTAATCACATTTGCCGCGGTGGAGCTGCAGCAGCTGCACCATCCGGGTGGGTTTGCAGACAGGTGCTGGTGCAGGTCGGCACCATGCGCAGAAAGCAGTGGTGGGGTGTGGGGGGCGGTGAGCGGGGCGGGTAGCAGCAGAGAAGAGAGTACACAGCCAAGGTCTCAATTTTGTTTGTTCAGTGGCCAAAGTCTACCTGTACGGCACAGCTGAAACTTCCTGGCAAAAACTTTTGAAAAGGTACATCGCAAGTTTGTAACCTACAGAACCCTAACGCATTCTTTTTGGTAAATTCAGCTCTCACCCTGAATGCCTGCATTTGAAAACATCACCGAAATGAGTAATTCACTGGGGTTGAGACTTCCCTAACTTTCTACCCATTTTTTGTTTTATCTAGGTACATTTACAAACCCCATTATGCTCTCTGTAACCAAAAACATTATAAATGTTTTCTGGAAATGAGACTCTGTGAATATGCTATACTCATGACACCATGGTAAACATACCAATAAACCCACGGAAAATTACATTTGCAAATTCTGCAGAATCAGACCTGCTGACAATGTAACCATTTTCCAGAATCATCTGAGATGGTAAAAGGATTCAGCTACTGCTATAGGTATTCTTGATCCCATCTAACAGAAAGCCATATGTACAAACTCCCTGAAATAGTTCCAGAAACAACCTTCGCAATGTGTCGGGCTGAATGGACGGAGAAAACAGCTGGCAGGCGTTTTCAGCTTCTTCAATGAGGAACAGAAGAACCAAGTCAGACAGGAAGCATTTGGAGGATTTTCTCCAAAGCAACCACAGGCAGCGCTATATGAAGTCTGGTGGATATCTGTGGGGATTCTGCGGGTCTGATTCTGATCCGCATCCCATCTGAGATGAAACGCCACAGTACGTAGCATTCTATCAACTGGCACTTTCAGCACAAGAATAAGAACAAGCTTCATTAAAACCTGCATGTAATTATCGACGCAGAATTATTATGTGCACTTGAAGGTAATCTTGAAAGTACTTGAAAAATAACCTTTTATAAATGAAGTTTTGCTAGTGTTCATTTTTTAGCTTTATATGGACAGCAATTCCACACAGTGAGAAATACCAGACAGACACATTTCAACGGTTTTGGTTCTTTTTATCAAACATTCATAAGCAAGATTTAAATTCCACTTCCAAAGAACAAAATCAGCAGATTTTAGAAAATCCAGTTTACCACTAGTATTGTAGTTCAAGTGTCTTAAATTCATAAGAGAAGGGATCAGGATGAAAAGGACAGCCCGTTAACTCACCTAGTATGAAGCCCTGAAAACGGATAAACTTGGTTACCTTTGATAACGCTGTTATAATTCAGGACCACCTTTAAAGCCCTAGAACAACTCTGCAACTTTCAAAACACAACATAAAACCCAGAACAAAGGGGGGAAAAGAAGACCACTCTCCTTACTTTGCAGTTGAATTAAAATTAATTCAATTTAACTACGTAAAGGCAGATTGTTTCAGAATACTTACCGACAGATGTTGCAATATAACAAACTTCAGAAGCCTCGTCCAAAATAACAAGGAAACCAATAAAACACACATGCACAAACAATATTAAGAAAGATAGTCCTGGCTTGCAAACGACACTTCAAAGCGGCTATGAAAATGAATGCCATTCACAATACTATATATTGTGAACTACGTATACTCCTTAAGACCCTGGGATCAGTGTAGATTTCAGACTTAACAGAAGTGAGAAAAACTTCAGGCTGACTCCCCCCAAACTTGCCTGATTCACTTTGGTCTTGAGGTTCCTGCTAGCTCTGGCTTTTGGAAGTTCTGTCCTCTGATGGACACGAACCCAGTCTTCAATTTGCATATCTCAGTAATCATTATTCTCATATCTTGGAAAATATGTTCCCTCACTTCCCACTGAGGGAAGTTTCTGAGATTGGAGTCAAAATTTTAACTGATTACAGAACACCTATGAAGTGGTGGAGACAGTTTTTTGCTCGGAGTTAATTAAATTTAAGCAACAAGACAAAGATTGAAAGTTTCTGGAAATTAAAAAGTAAAAGTGAATAGTCCTTAACAGGGAAAGGGGGGTGGGGGGTAGCAAAGAAGCCCTTTTCCCTCAGTACGGCTCACAAATGAAAGAGGAGTAGGAGCTCGTGAATTTTCACGAAAACGTAATGGAAGAGGAAAGGGATTACCATTATTATTTCAGAAGACAATGACGTACAAAAGATACATAAAATATATCCTCTCTGAAATTAATTCTTAATAGTGTATTTATATATAGTATGCTTAGCTATAGTATACAGATCTTCGTATTTCCAGAATTTAATGTCATAGTGGAATCTATTCACAGTGAAACCCTTAATATACTGAGTGTTTCCCATTACCCAATTTCCTTTCACTGTATTTCAGTGGGACAAAAATTTTGTAGACCGAAGGCTAACTTGGCAATGTACATTTCAAGAAATACAGCTGAAGCTTCAAAAACATCATATTCTACTAAACAGAACAAAAATTGAAATATACAAATGCACGGTAAATAAGGTAACAGATTGAAAGACATGTAACATGTTTCCTTTTTTTTTTCAAATCAATTCAGCATTGACCTGAGATAATTTTTCATTCTATTCTCCCAGTTTCAACACCAAACCTCCAGCCTACAAAACTGGCTGGATCAAAAGCCAATATTGCAGATTTTCCTTGTAGTTGTATTACAATTCCATCTCCAGGCAGGAATCTATGGTTTACTAATTATCTCCAAGACATAAAATTCAGCCCTGCTTAAAAGTTCCTCTCCTGTAATCAACGAGAAGTGTTCTCTGTTGTACTATTTCTGCATCCCAGGTGTTTCGCTGAAGTCGTTCCTTGGCACATGGCATGGCTCTCTAGCTCCTTTACAGAGATGATCACAACAGACCAGGACATGTTTTAATTTAGATTTTTATCTCTCACTTTCAGGTCTATCAGTGAAAATCCACTTATACGACAAGTGGAAGGTAGCCCCAGTGATAGCTTTAAGTGTTCAACCGATGGACCTTGTAAAAAAAAATACATATGGGCAGCGTAACACATGCAGAAGTAGGAGCACCAATGTCTTGCTGAACTTGTACAGATACTACAGTGAAAGCCAGAGGAGTTCAGTGAAAATTAATGCAGGGCTTTCCATATTTCCTTCTGAAATCGAACATACCAGTGTCAGCACACAAAATCAAGAAAGGTGATAGATTTTTTTAAAGGCTGTGCATATCATCAAGGCCAAATTCTCTAATATTTGACACACTTGATAATTTCCAACACAGTTGATCAGTGCTCTCTTCTGCACCAGACAATAGCGTATAGGCACTGTCAGTTTACAGGAACTGCTCAGTGAGAGTATGGGTGAGAGAATAAGGTCTTGAGAAATTAAAAAGATTGCATAGGAAATGTACTTATAATTAGATATCAAATAGGATGTATCATAAAATACATGAAGTGCAATATAATTAGCCATTCCAAAGCTGCAGTAGTTTATCCTGTTTATATGGTTTATTTCTAGATCTTGTGTTACACATTATTATTCAGATCATTCAGTTGCTGTCTTAACTATCTAATGTGTGTCCTTGCAGACATACAACGAGCAGCAAGAGGATAACTCTATATGAATAGTAATGAGCTGTGGAGCAACGATCAGAGAAGACAAATTTCAAAAAGAAGGAGGGAGGGAGGGAAGATCTTTGCATAGCTAGTATACCTGGGAAATACACGCTCAAGAAATCAAGGTCTTGGGTTCTCAAGCCATAAAATAAGGTAGTTAAAGTTACATACGCAATCTTATTTTCCCCTAGAATCAAAAAGTGGTACTTTGGGGTAAAAAAAAACAACCAACCAACAAACAGAAAAAATGTCCCTCATCTCAATTTTTAGTAGCAGGTAAGAGGAAATGAGGTATTTGAGTTGCAGATGTTACCACATTCTTGACGACACAACATTCACCCTGGGAAGGCGGTTATGAATAGGAAAAATACCCTACTACACTGCTATTCTCAGGCTTATTGAGAATAGCAATAATAAGAGATATTATATATCCCTTATAGTAACTTCAACCATATTTCTTTGCATGTGCAACTCTGTCTAAAAAAATCAAGCTCAAGTAAGGTTAGCAATGTAGCTCTAAAAGCATAGGGTGTAGGATGGATTGGAAAACCTGCAGGAAAATTAGAAGGAAAAGTTGGGCAGCTGGCCTGAGCTAAACTTCGTTCTCTCTAAGTAATGTTTCTTCCAGGCTACAGAATAACCAAGGCAGTAACTTCAGGATACCCACGTCCTCTTTGAGAAAGAAGAGCAAAGAAGGCAGATAGACATTATTATTGCTGCAACATATCCATAAATGTTTGCCATATTTTTGGGCAATAGCTCCTTAGAAATCCAGAGGGATTTGAAATAGGGATTGAAGAACCACTCCTCCTTTGATCAAGCCAGTTCTTCCTTTCATACACTTCTAATACAAAAAAAAGGTCTTTTAAAAAGATGCTAACGAAGAAAAATATGGTAAAGCAAATAAAAACACACTTATGGAAATGCAATCATATACTGTTCTTCACACAAAATATTTTTCACATATTGTAGCAGAAGGAAATCAGATAATATTAATAAAAGAAACTTAGAAAAATTCCAAACACTTTGATCCTTATTTTCCCAATTATGTAAAATCTGAAAAATGCAAGTATTTCTGTCAGTTCTCTATCATAATAATGTAACAGCGCTTGTTGATTAATTCTGATTACCTTTTATCTCCTTAAAAAAATTATTTACTTTAACAAAGACCATTGGCTGCTGGCTAATTTATTTGCACACTCCTTATCAGCTTTGTCCTTTTTCTCTTGGTTGCATATACTGTTAGAGAATTGCTATTAAATACAGTATTTTAGCATGCAAAAAATTTGTACTAGGAGAGACACAGAAAGATGAAGAGAAGATGGTTTAGAATCCATGACAGTATTTCAGAAACATTGTTCTGAGAAGAAAAATCTGTTTTCACAAATCTCGTCTAGAGTAGGAATCTTAATGTCCCTTTTTGCTTAGAAAATTCCTTTTCACATCTGAATGACTAATACCTGAAGATCCACAAAAAGCAGCGGATCAAATACAGATCACATGCATGAACAGATTTTCTAACTCGGCAAACAGTGCAAGCTCTAGTGCTTCAGTACAGTTTTGATCAATCACATTCACAGGTGTCTTTTTTCAAATTGTCTTTTTGTATTGTATTGTATTGTATTGTCTTGGTATTGTCTTTTTTCAAATGCTACTTGGCCACAGATGGGATATACTTTCCTCTCGAAAAACTAAAATACTCCCTGGTAATTGAAACTCAAGAGGGTAATGATAACTACCATTGAGAAGTACTGAACATACTGTGTAACTGTCTTCAAAAGTCCTGATTAGTTAAAACAGGAGCAGTGGTATTACTTCTGAAATATAAACTGCTGTGCTCGCCCAAACTAGAACACATCATCATCCATCAAGCCTGGACAGCAACTGACAGTAAACAAGATACAGCCTTCACAGTTTTTGTCCAGCAGAAGTTACAATCTGCAATAAATAAAATGACAGGAAACACTGGGAAAGTTACCTAAAGAAATAATATGAAGGTTCTAGGGTGGTTACGAAAAGGGACACAGCCTATGAGAAGGGTTGAGGTCACAGAGTTTTACCAGAGATTTTGAAGATGCAGGAGTGACCTTACATGGAGTAGGGGAGAGCTTGGATGAACCGGGAGTTTCATTCCCAACTACAGGACAGCAGATTTAAATTTTGATGCTGCAGGGCTAGAAAAACAAGTGGAAAATGGCAGACACTTGAACCCTGAATGCCACCTAAACAGGTTAAGCTGAAAGGTGGTAAGTACACAGTCAGTCTCCACCAATAGCCAATACTGACGCTGTCATTTACATCTCCTGTATGCTTCAGCGCTTGTATGCCAGCCTTCCCCTTATTCCTCCTGTCTTGCAGCTATCATGGATACCAGGTCCTAGTACAAATTTTTCTCTTACCTTTACCTTTTGCTTGCTACGACTAAAATGTGAGCAGTAAAATCACTATAACAAATACAGACCTATAATAAATCTCTCTGATTGCTTTGAAGTCCTGTTGCAAACAAAGGAAGCAAACATCACGCAGTGCTTCCCATGAGGAGCTTGGATCCCAGATATTCATCCCAAGCCAACTCAATACTTTGAACTTAAAAACTTTCTCCAGCCACAACCCTGACCTTCCCAAAGTACGCCATATGTGCCTCACCCAAATACGAATAGGAGACAGGGCATCACAGCGATGCAGCACTGAGCACAAAAAAAAAGTTTAGCAGTACCAACTGCAGTTGATGAAAACCAGATAAACATCCTCAAGCAAAGAAAGATGATTAAGAGTCAACAGTATTGAATATGACGAAAACACATAGATTTGTCTCTTTTATGGATCATATAGGTTTTCAGGAAGACAGGTAGCAATTTGCTTGCCAAGAGATATGTAAAGCACTCTAGATGGAATTCAGTTCATTGCTGGAGGATTGGGAAAAAAAGAAAGAGAAGAAAGAGTGATAACAGCGACACTGTCATAACTACCACTCTGCTGCTGTTCTGTGCTTTAAAAGCAGAGCAAGGTAGAGCATGTGTTAGTTATTTCTCTTTTAGCACTTTGATTCCAAAACGCAATGATGGGGCATGAGAATTAACTAAAACCATTACTAAGGTATTTAGAAGTAATGCACAGGTTCTTAGGACCTTGCATTGCTATGCTGCAGACTGATGACTAAAGCGGGCAGATTAATTAAATGCTATGATTAAATCCAAGAAAAAAATTGCTACTTAGCCCATTCTAGCCAGCTACAGTTACAGAAGAAAAAGTGTAACAAGGCAACAAAAGTTGAATAAAGTGTTACAAGGCAACAAAAAAATTAATTTAATCAGGTGTCATCCTGTCTCCATTTCTATGAAACCCCAGTGGACCCTGATCTGAAACAAAGGGGGGAAAAAAGGAAGAAAAAACATTCTGGAAATCACTTTATCCCAAAGCTTCAGCCAAATCCTACTTCCTGCTCTGTTTTATTGAGCATTTTCAGTATATTTTTGCACATATACCCTAGAACACTTTCAATATATTTTTGCACAAAGGCTTGAAAGAGAAAAAGATGTATTTTGCTTATATTCTTTACAGGTATCAGAAAATCGGCACGTTCAAAGGCTTAAATTCATCTGCATGTTGCAGAGGCAGTGACACAGTAACACTACCCGAACAGACTGTAGTACAGAAACACGGCCCTGTCCTTTGATGGTGTACTTTAGAAAGCAGCTTGTAAAGAGCCACAGTTGGCTCTCCACACCTGCAAAATATTTCTGATTATCCAGTAATACATGCAAGAGTAACTTCAGCAATAAAATGATGAAATTTCCCCATAGTTTGGGGAAAGACGAACTGCCGTACATTCAATAGAAACATATGTTATGACTCCAAGAGAACAGCTAGGTAACAGTAATCTAGAGGGAGGAGCACGACAGGTCAAAATCTTCACTCCCACTAGATGGCAATATTGGTTTTTTTGCAAGTGCAGAATATGCTCTCCTCAAATGGAAACTGCAGTATTTTTCATGTTTTCCAAAAGTTGCATTTTCTGTTTAAAGAAAAAAAAAAAATCCAAACCAGGCTTTATTGATCACAGGAGTAGGGAAAAAAGAGTTTATAATACATATAAGTTAGCCAACATACGCATTAAACCGTAAATAGAGACTACAGTACCTCAAAAATACACTAAATGAATAATAAATGCAATATATGCTTTTAAGGCTGCTAGGCTTATAATTAGGCCCACATCAAATTAGATCTTCAATTTAATCCTTTACCACTGTATCAGCAGGATGTTGCAATGGAAACAGCTCGTTTAAATCCTGCAGGAGAGAACATCTCAATTTACTCTCGAACAACCTCCTGTGACATTAAGCAGGAGCTTAGAGCAGTATTAAAGAAGCACCAAATTAAAGAGGGCTCCAATTCTAGCTCTCATGGTCAGAGGAAGGGCTCACTATGACAGTAGGCCTAGAAAGAGCATCCTGATTACTTTAAAAAAAAAAAAAAAAAAAAAAAAAGATAAAAAGTAAAACCTTCCAGTTTTTGAAAGAGACCAAATGTCTGTACGCATACATTTGAGCCAAAATGCATGAAGACATGTTTCCAAATTCTTCAAAACATTCTACAAACAACACTTTAGGAAGTTTTTATGGTAGCCTTAAAAATATTCAAGTAAAAATAGAACTAACATAGAAACCCATCGAAATCATCACTCAAACAAAAACCCCCATGCTCTTTCAAAAAATCCTACAGCTTAAAAAAGAAAATTAATTTTCCATTGTGAACAGTTAAAAAGAAATAGCCAGATGCCAGTCATAATATTAATTCCTATGTTTAACTTTGCCCTCTAAAATTCACTGAAGGACCAGGGTACAGACATGTCCAGAACACAGATAGCAACGTGCAAAGGATGACAGAAAGGCCCGGTGATCCAGACACACGTAGCACACCGGACGAAGGATGACGTCTAGGGATTAACGAACCCAGGACTTGGAAGAATCAAGTTCAGCGTTACATTGACTTGAATTCCTGTGCTGATCAATGGCCCTTACTTACAAACTGGAAGCCAAGGAAGAATGGGGACTAAGTTTGGAAGATAAATGCTCCGTGAGGTTATCAGACGCTACAACAGGGGACGTACCAAAATACTAATCCCAGTTATACAGCATTTTGTTCAAGAGACCCATTTCTGGTATGCTCTGATGCTGGCACATGATACAGTTTAATCACCTGCAGAAAGCTTACACTCTTGTTACAAATAAGAACACCAGCTTGCAATCTCAGATCAGTCCTGACTCCTGAACTCAAGCTATTTTAGAACACGAGACAGACAGTCATTCAAGTTCTGTTCATAATTTATTATTCAGCTTTATCAGTAATGTCATTAAACAACTTCGACACAATTGAATGAAGCACGATACAAAACCATGCCTCCAATATCAAGTATTACATGTGTACTTCCCAGCTACTTCCCAGTATCTCCGGTATTGAACAAGGCCTTGAAAAAAGTGAAAACCTCACGGATCCTTTAAACAATGCCGGAAAACAATGTGAAATGTTTAGTAACAGTTAACTGGTTCAATCTCATAACTGCTTACTTAAAGGTTTTGGAAGGCATTTTGCATACTGTCAAAATATCTTCAAGTCACAGCTTAACATATGTTCTGGTGATGGTACGCTAGCTTCCAGAAAAAGTAATCTGCTATCAAAATCTTGTTTAATAAATGGACTTTTCCCCTTCCCTTCCCATCCTTTTTCCTATCCTCTCCTCTGGTTTATATTTGCTTAGCATATGAGATACACAGAAAAAATGCTCTCCTCTAGGAGCCAGTAATACTGTCACATTACTTCCAAACAGCAAACCAGACAGGAAGCAGAAATTACATGCAGGGTAACTGAAACTTGCTCTCCCTTTGGGCAATCTGCCTCCAACCCCATGTCTGTTCACACAAACTTACATGCACGTACACACGTATATTTTACTGTGTTAAAAACAGAATTTAAGAATGTTGTACATCTATCAGCATGCTCCCAAGTATTCTTAGAAAGTATTAAAATTTTCCTGAAACTAGGTTTTACGTGACTGAAAAATGTTCATGTCTTAGGAAGCCTTCATTTACTGCTCCCTCCCAAATTCCCCGTCGTCATCAAAAGGTCCCCAAATCCTACAAGGTTGGCTCCACAGATTTTAAATACTAATGCCAAGGACAGTTCATGAATCCATAACTGACAGCACCAGTCAGCTCCCTAACAATGCCAGTATCATACAGATCTGTCCCAGTTTTGGGATCTCCTTCAACAGAATCAACATCAGTCCTTTCGTAAGGGCATGTAGCATCCCACAACTGACGTAACTTCAAGACCATATTATATGCAACAACAGAAGGAAAATGGCCTTGTCTCCAGCCCTGTATTTTCCATCAGCTGGTGGTGCTACAGAAGATCATGCTCCAGTGAAGCACAGAAGCAATGACACACTTCATGAAACCATGATTTGTTAATGCCCGTGAAAATGAGAATCATCATCAATAACACCACTGGGTCACAATATGTATTCTGAAATGTGAATGTCATTCTGGACTGCAGTCAGACAAGGGGCGAGGTATTCAGAAATGAATGAAGGTGACTTGCATGTATCCATGCAGGTAAAAAAAGCTCAAATGCCCTCCTATGTAACGCTGACTTTCTCGTTTCCCACAGAGAGGATTCTGCAGGAGCTGTCAGCACTCTGCACAATGAAGTCGTAAGCGATACTGCTTATGCTGCTGTCATACAGCACTGCCCATCAGATGCTGTGCTGTGCAGATATTTATAATCAGTGGGTCTCCAATTAACCAATCGATACTCTTCTGCTGCTTTTCAATGCGTAAATCTATTCTCTTCTTCCTTGAGACTCGATGGTAACAACAGATGAAGACACGCTTGAATATTCTAGATGATATCAAACGTCAGGCAAGCCAAACACTTGCAGAGTTTTTAGGCTTTCAAGCCAAACTCAGTGGTTTAGCATGCTTGATCCAAACACATCACTCAGACCACTCCATTTTGGAGTGTTGCATAGTGCCCTAACTTTGCAACCTGTCCTCTCTTCTACCATGTGGCAGCCATGTAGAACACCCACCCTCGGCTCACACAGTCATAGCTACCGTGTCTTCATAATATGTTCATAATACATTGCTCTCTTCGTTTGGTGATTAAGGCTTAAAGTCAAAACCCAGGCACTTGACAGTTGTGCCAAATATGTGATAATTTTGTTTTAAAGGCTAAGAACACCCACTGTGAATTGACTGAATTTGCCAAAATTAATATTTTATTCTCACAATAGCCATATGCTATTCATTTGTTCCTTAGCCTGGAAACAGCCATTATAAATATAAAAACCCCAGTAAAAACATTTTGCAGCAAATTAAAACAATTTATTGCACCAACAGAGAGGGGCAGGACAGAACCTGTGAGGTCAAAGAAAGTCAGTAAGCTTAACTTCAGAGAATTCATCAGAAAAAAAATTATCGAAAGTATTCCAAGCCCAAAACAAGAAAAGAGCTTCCAAAGCACATCAGAAGGAATGTAGGTAAGTCACTTGGATCAACTTGGTTGCAAAGAAAACAATCTTATCATACAGAGCTAAGACAGGTTGGTCAGCGCTGGGATGGAACGCTGCACATGAGCAACACCTCTGTGTCGGGCCTTCTTGTATTGATACAGAAAAGTAAATGCAAATATTGTCCAGACCCTTAAAAGATCAGGCAAATCCAGTCTTCCTTCCTTCCTTCCTTCCTTCAGCAAAAGTAAACATTTAAGGCAGAACCTGCTTCAGCTAATAGCCAGCAATCTTTCCTCCCAGGTTTTCCTTTCTTGCTCTCTACAGAAAATCCCAGACATAGAGAGAGAGAGAGTACGTGGGAGGGAGAGTTAAGGAAGCAGAGGGGAGAGCAGAGGGTAGGGAAGTAAGTTTATTCTCTACAGAGAACAAACCCAGCTCCGAAAACCCTTCCATGCAGTCATGTCTTGAGCTGAAAGGAGACCAGTCCTCTCCCTGTCTGCATCCCTGCACCTCATCACACTTCAGGAACAGAGAAGTGCACAGAAGGGTAGAAGCAAGAACTCCAGTATTACCACTGCTGGACTTAGCAGTAAAACACTCATTAACTTCAGCAAGGCCAGGATTTTATGCCAGATTCGCAAACCAGTCATTTATAAAATTCCACAACAGGTCCCCAAACTATCTGTCAAGGAGAAGCAAAAATCTGATGAGGTATTTTCCTCCAAGTCTGCTCTTTCTGTAAGAAGATTTTATTTTATTTGGCTCTAGCTGTAACGTATTGCTAAATGTCATTGTAAAACGCAAAAGATATTCATTCATAAATATTCAGTAACATACTGAACTTACAATGAACTAAACTGGCTGTAGCAGCAAATTTAACTCACAACACACAGTCCTAGAAGCCGCACGCTTTGCTTTCTCTCCCCATCATATACGAAAAAATACAGGCTGTTTATGAGGCAGGGGGTCTCGTAAAGGCAAACGGCACCGTTACAACGATGTAGTGACGTTCATTCTGTAGGCAATTGCAAACACACACCTACCCACACACGGTACATTCTCTGTTGCAGTCCTTTGACTGCAGGGCCTTACATGTACAGGAATCAGTTCAAGTACTGTAGAAAAACAGACTTTGGGTGTGAAACTTCAGCTGCCTAAGAACACAGAACTAAGGTTTGAAGCAGGAAGTGAATCACATCACATACAACTGAAATGAAAAGGTTGTTACTCGGTGACCGACTTCCTTCTTAGGCATGACTATCCTTCTAGTCCAACGCTATGGACTGCCTGGATGTTTGCAGGAAAGAGATGCACCATCTCAAAATGGGGGGATTCATACTCTGAAACCCACATAAAATTCATGTTTCTATCATGTAAAACAAGTGCTGGGTGCCATGACTACAAAAAAGACACAGGTGTCACTATTATAACTGAAGCTCTTCCCATTTATGTTCCGATCACAAGAGAGTTTTTCCAACTACCATCCCTCCTAAGCCACTGCTGAAGAACCGGTACTTGAAGTAACACAAGGAAGTGCTGCCCACAGGAATACTGACATCTGTTCCAGTAACAGGTTTGCAGCCTATCAATTTGCGATAGCTGCTCTGGCGGCTTCCAAAGTAGTCAGAGCAAGGTTTCAGGGATAGCACTCTACAAGAAACTACTGAATAAGGTATTTTTATTGGTGTTTTGATTTTGATACTCTTGAGAGTATTCATCTTTTTCCAGTGATAACGAAAACTGAAGTTAGTGATAACAATGATTCAGTGATAACTGAATCCATTAACTTACTCCAAAACAAAAGAAAGACCACTATTGCTTCTTAGTTAAGGACTTCTCAGCTCCACATTTCTGTTGCATCAGTAATATTTTGGAAAGACGAGATTCACACCAGGTATAAATCAGTGCAACTCTAGTGAATTCCAATGGAATTACACCGAACTCCACATACCGTAAGCCATTCTGCACAGTTGCCAAAAAGGAGAGAGAGGAATTGGGCTACAGAATGGTTTGGCTCACACTGTCCTCATGGGGAAGAAAAAGTCCGTGTACACTCTTCTTCAAACCCAGGCTGAAAAGGCAGGACAAGAGAATGTTTAAAGGGCTGAGCCCAGTTTAGTCAGCAGTGTCTATTAAGGAGTTTCTGAACTTGTGAAAAGGAAAGACATTTGATTTATAACTGTAAATGTTAGAAGTGGAAATATTTCTCTAATACTAACAGAATCTACCTGAAAGTAAACTGTCCTGGTTTTGGCTGGGATAGAGTTAATTTTCTTCCTAGTAGCTGGTACAGTGCTGTGTTTTGGATTTAGCATGAGAATAATGTTGATAACACACCGATGTTTTAGTTGTTGCTAAGCAGTGCTTACACTAGTCAAGGACTTCTCAGCTTCCCATGCCCTGCCAGCGAGAAGCCGGGAGGGGGCACAGCCAGGACAGCTGACCCAAACTGGCCAAAGGGACATTCCATACCATGGGACGTCATGCTCAGTACATAAACTGGGGGGAGTTGGCCGGGGGGCGGTGACCACTGCTCGGGGACTGGCTGGGCATCGGTCGGCGGGTGGTGAGTAATTGCATTGTGTATCACCTGCTTTGTATATTCTTTTATCATTATTATTATTTTCCCTTCCTTTTCTGTCCTATCAAATTGTCTTTATCTCAGCCCACAAATTTTACTTTATTTTTCTCCAATTCTCTCCCCCACCCCACTGGGGGAAGCGGGGGGAAGCAAACGGCTGTGTGGTGTTTAGCTGCCCGCCAGGTTAAACCGCAACATGAACTTAAAGCACAGCAAAATAGCAGCAGCAATCATGATAAAGTCACTAATGGTAGCAGGGAAGTGCTTCCTTTTCAGCAGTTATCATTTGAATGCAGAACACCTTTAGCAGCAATTTTTCCTAGAACAATTTTTCGGCTGTCTTACCCTACTTCATGCATAGCCAAATCCCAGCCCCTAGTGAGAGTGCAGATGGCAAAGCTGACTTAGGAAGGAAAAGAAGAATGGTAGAGAAAGAAATTTTTGAGACATTAGCCCAAATTTTACATAGGAGGCTTTTAATTCCCTTGTTTCCCTGGTTCAGAAGAATAGCTGGTTGCCCTTCTGCAATCATTTTATATAAATTACTTTTATTTTCAAAGGTACGTAAATAGAGAAGAGAGTTGGATTTTTAGAAGATAAAAAACAAAATTCTCCTTCGTACATGCAGACTCTGCAGATTGGGTGTAAGGCTGAGGTTGCTGGCGGGGGGGCAGAGGGAGGAAGCGTGCAACCACAAACTTAGCAAGGCTGAAAGAGCACTTGCTGTATGCAGCACTGGTAGAAAAAATAAGAAAGGAGACTTCTGCTTTTGTCAGTACACAGGTTCAGTTTATTACAGGAATATGAAATCACAAAAAAGTTTCTCCCAGCTTCGTTTGGGCAGCACCTCTGCTTTTAAACAGACTGCTCTTGGGTGTGTTCTCTCCCCAAACCAGGCAAGCGAGCATTAGCATAGAATTGATCCAGCCACAAAGACCATCTGAAGACACACACACACACACCCCCCCCCCCCGCTTCAAAGACACGCTCAAACAAACAGCCCAAATCTTCTGTTTAAAACTCTGTATCTTTGATCCTCCCCCAGGCTAGCAGTGCTGTAAGATGCACTGTGCCGCTGCAGAAGAGGAACACCTGGAAAGATATTTGCAGAGAGGAGAACCTGTCACTGAAGGTAAAGTAGCTGTCAGACCACGCTGACTTCCAGCCCGTCCCTTGCAGTGCACCCACAGGGTCAGCAGGCAGGTCTGCTCTGGAGGCTGCGGGATCCCCACTGGCAACAGCTCAACAGAGTTAAAGGAGCCCCTTTACCAAACTAAGGGAAGCCAAGTATTGCCTTTACACTGAAACTTTGTGTTCTTTTGCAGGCTCTGCTAATTGCAGGCAGTTACATTTTATGTAGAGGGCTATTTGTTATTTATTTTTCGAAATGTACTGCCTTTCAGTCTACTTGGCTATCTCCAACTTCAGGAGAAGAAATATTTCTATATTCTAAATAAATTTACCGCTCCTCTACATAAACGATCATATTCACTGACAATAAGGTCCATGGCTTTTGCCTTTATGGTTAGAGTTAACCTTCATTTCAGCAACACAGGCAAATAGTTCAAGCAAATCTTCAGGGACAGATACGCTGCAACACTTGAACCGCTGTGAAAATTCACTACAGAAATTCCTACTTGCATCTTTCAGCCAAATTCCAAATAATGATGCACCACTGCCTTTTGCCCTGTAAGTACTTATCCTATGACTTGAATGCCTTCTGTGAGGAACTCTGTCAAAAATTTTCTAAAAGTCTAAATTGTGTCATCCTGTTCACTCACTACTTTAGGGGCATACCCAAAGAATTTCACTAAACTGCAGTTTTCCTCTGCATGAAACATGGTGATTTGGCTTACAGTTATGTCTGCTTAGGCATTATAGAAAATTATTCAGATGACTCCATCCAGACTTAGTATTGTAATTAATTCAGCATCGGAGTGCAGGCATTTGGACTTACCATTAAGAACTCCAGATACTCAGTATATCTTCTGCAAGATACCCTTTCTAAAGAAAGAAGCAGCTGGAAGGCAATGCTTTAAAGGGGCTATGGGCACAAAAATGCTTTTTCACTTAGTTGGCTCCATCTGTTTGACAAGTTATGAACAGATGCTCCGTATCTTTCCAAATGCATTTTACCAGTGACCAGAAAAGTCAATTTTTCAGGAGGCAAAACATCAGCATCCAGAAGTGGAGACCAATCACTTTCAGAACTGTTCCCCTTTGAACTGGAACAGTTTGTACAAAAACAGATGTAACATTCACGACAGAAATATGGACCATTAAAATAAATGGAGGCTATTTTGCTTTAATCTGAAGAAGGAGTTAGAAAGGAAAGGACACAGAAGTGAGAAAGAAACAGGAAAAAAATCAGAAAGCACCTTTAGGAGAAAAGGGGCCAAGGCATTTGCCATTCAGTTGTGGAGCAAAATGGAGTTGTGGCTATCGGCTATCCTCTGCTTACTGGCCCAGCGTTTGGGCCTAGTTTGCCTCATTTTGGGTCTATGGGAAACAGTCCCCATTGGGTCACCACTTCCTTACTCCTACAAAGAAAGAAGGAAAGGAGAACGATTGTATCCATATAATAATAAATAAATTCAGAGTACATGTCTCTGTCAACACCTCCATCTTGCATGCCTCTTCTTAAAGCAAAAATGAGCCCTCGCTTCTGCTGCTCCCCCTGCCAAACAGCTCCACAGTCAAGCAATTTCTTTTCCAAATCAAGTGCCCACCCATAGGAAAAAAACCCCTGCCAATTCCCCAGCCTTCTTCCAACCTGGAGGCCCACCGTTTTCTCAAAATCCTAAGAACTTTATGAGGATATGTTCTTAACCTGCCGCCCAGCAGTCAAATTGCACCTGTGTTGCTCAGCCTTTTTGGCCAAGCCTGCTGCTTGATTTGCCTTGGTCCCAGAGCCGGGATGGACTGTGCCCATCCTCTGGGACCAAGGCGAATCAAGGATTTGCTCCAGGAATATCCCACACCCACAGGTGACTGCTTTGCACCGCCTCCACGGGTGAGGCACAGCGAGCATTGTTGAGAGGCCCCAGAGGAAGCCTGCAGTGGCCTGGCAGGGCTATCCCTGGAGTGGATGAGGAACAAGATTCCCATCTTATGGAGTCAGGGTATAATGATGGTCGGACACCATACAGTATTAATTAACCACCTCGTTAGCTGGCGAGTGTTAACAGCTACCAAATATTTAGTCATTGAAGACAGGTAAATTCTACATTCAGGGTTCAGACAACCAGAGCTCATGGGTATTAAAAAACAGTGGTGATTTTTTACCATTATAATCTTCTAACAGTGAACAAAAAAAATCCGTTAAACCTAGGGAGGTTATACCTGAAGTCTCTTGCTTGGGATTCCTGCTATGGAAAAGAAACCCTGCATGTGTCCCATCAGAGAGACTATAAAACACAGTTCAAGGCTAAGAAAGCAAAGGTACAGTGAAGAGAAGACCACAGCAACAGAGATATTTCCTCTGGACCTCAAAAGGTTAGGAAAAGGCATTCAGAATTATCTCTCGGCAGTGGATGCTGCCTTTTCCAGCACTGATTCACATCCCCCATAAAGAAGGTCCATATGCAAGGAAGCATTTTTTAGAGAGGGCAGATTTACGAGTGCTGTCTCTCAGGGTAGCCATGGTCCCGGCAGCAACAGGCAGAGATTACTGTAGTCATGACTCAGGCTGCAAAGGTGGTGCTTCATTATGCTGAGTGAAACACAAGTCTCAGCCTCGGAACATAACCAGAGAGAGTATTATGAAATGTCTTCATGTTTATTGCTCTGTCCCGCCTTGCAGTATAATCTTTTATTTGGTAATAGTGGGTTTTCAAGAGAATCCATTATCTGACATGTTCTCTAAAAATTTCATAGGGGACAAGGAGAGAGGCTGAAGATGGTAGCAGAGAAGATACAGGTTAGGTAAAATCCTAATGCTTCCCAATGTTAGTACAACAGAAAGTCCTACTGTTAAAGTAAAGCAAGATTTCAAGGGACATACAGACAGAGTGAGACATATCTGGCTTAACAGAGGGTAATCCTTGGCCTCCAAATGAAATTTTCTTTAGTCACTTTTATTGTGTTAATATCTTCCATTGCAAATTTCAGTTTGGAGACTTTCCCAGTTCTCACTAAGAACCACGAGCCAAATTATTCACATTTTCAGGCTACTGCAGTAACTGGAGTCCTACAGAATATCAAACCCTGCAACTATTAACAACATCTGTTGCTCTAGCCCCAATGTCCAAACTCAGAGCTAAGGAGACAGTCAGCCAGCCATTCCTATTAGTGTTTGAAATTGAAAAAATCTTCTCTTAGAAATGTAACTTTTATCCTACTGTATTCTGAAAGCCAAAGCGAATGTGAGAGCACAAACAAAAAACAATGTTAAAACTATGACCAGTAGAGACAGAACTTTGATCAGTGGTTTGAAACAACTTTCTGTGGTTACTGCACGTGTAGCCACAGCAAACACAACAGTGGCTGAGGTTTCTAGTGGTCAAAAGCAAAAGACAACCCACGACAGGAGTTTTCACACGGGGGCTGTGCATGAAATTACTGGTGCTTGGTAACAGCCACATGACAGTTTAGGTTCTTCAAAAGAAGTCTGCCATTAACCTGATGTTAACAGTCAAACTGTAGATACTCGCACCTTACTTGTTGTATTTTTAAAATTATTTTACTATAAAGTTTGTGAAACTTCAAAAATGCAACATTATTCATCTTGTGCAACTGGCTGCTCTATACACAATGCTGATACTGTGAGGTTCATACAAAATTAAGTTACAAAAGCAGAGTGCTGTGCCTTCTGCCTCCAGCAAGCCCAGCTGTAATGTACCCTTGGTCTGATTTGTTATGAGGAAAGAGACTCATATTAAGTTTTCTTGTCCATACTCAGCAGTATGGAGCAGCACCAGAGAAATAATTTAATAAAGCCCTCTTCTAATCCCTAATTCAGACAAGTCGGACAAATAGTTGTTTGTACCTGCATCCTCAGTTACCTGCTTCTCTGCCACCTTTTCTCCCATACCTGCTCACTATTTGTACACTGTGAAAAGCAAAGTATGCAGCCTTTCTGGAGAGTGAAAGCCGTTACCTGCCCACAGCCGAGCACAATGCATATTTGAACAGGGCCACAAGGGACCACTCAGTACATTAAACGGAACTTTAGCATCATCTCTATCTAAACCATCTTGCTGGTAATTGACTTAACTGGAAACTAGAAAACCTGCTGACAAGGAATTTAGTCAGATCTGCTACGAAGATGTGAGTTGTGTTGTTACTGTAACACAACTGTCAGTCAGTGACGTTTATGTCCTGTTCCCGAGGATTTCTGCATAAACTCCGGAGCCTGTACTCTAGGGGGTTACGCAATATATACAGCTGTGATGAGACCTCCCAGCTTGGCTTGAAGATTTTAATTCTGAGATTCAAAATCATTTAATGAAGACGAAATACAAATCGCATCTTTTAATAAGCCTTTAGAAAGTACAGCGTAATCACAGCCTGCAAGCTGGTTGGTCAGTGACCTCGCTAAGCAACAGATAAATTTTACATTGATTTAACTCTGCAAACGCCACTCGCAATAGTTTTACATGGAAAGATTTACAGCCTTGAAGAAGTCGTTAGAAAGGTTGCCCTGCATTCAGGAAACACCGAGGGCTCCGGCGATGCTGAGCTCTGAAAGAAGGGGTATGATTCCTGTCCGACCAGAGAGCAGGTTCAGCGATACACTGGTCTCTCTCTGTGTAAACCAGGTGCCAAAGTTAATTCTGTCGAAGTCAACATAGTGGTATTGATAAAGAACAGGCCCTAAAATTTCCGATAAAAAACTGCTTCCATGTAATACAAGAGATGTGGCTGTAAAATTCAACACAGTGGTTACTTAACGTCAGGCATTAAGCAGACCAGTGGTCTACCTCACAACGTACCCAATCTGTTGCTAGTAACAACTGCTTTTCTAAAGAAGTAAGACATCTTTGTTACGAATAATCACAATACAAATCCTCCTTACTGGAAGAATGCTGATTTCCTCTTAACACTAGGCTCTTTGCAATGGATTTATATCAGTTAGCATTCCTATTCCACCTTTGTTCTGTGCAGAGGAATGGGGTAGGGGGTAAGTTTTCCCTTTCTCATTAAATAAAAAATATGCAGAGAGAAGCTGAACATCAAATATCTGCTACAGTGCAGGAAAAAAAATGCAACGTGGCTGCACTAAAAACAAAGGATAACACAGGCGGTGTAAAAGGCATTTCATGAGAAAAGGCACATTAGAAGTTCACATGGTCTTCTTGAGTACTCTTTGAATCCCAGTTTTGAGTACCAAGGTGGATGAAATTAAGACAGTGGTTCATTGGAAGCACAGAGAGGCTTTAGTACATATATTGGTTCATTGGGTCTGTTACAGAAAAATCCAATCACATTCTTAAATATAAAAATAATGCCCCAACTGGACTGATAATTTTGTTTTTACAGAAGACCAAAGAGTACAACAGTTATTCACTGAAAACATTATAAGGCAGAAACACTTCACGGGATGCAGACTGCCTTCCTTGTGACTATGGCAACATATGCTCTAGGACAGTATTCAGTCTTTAAGCATCTAAATTTGGGTGCCTATGCTATGCACCTACTTCCTCCATGAAACTGGTTTAGAGATACAGACCTCTGTTCTGAGCTGTTCTGCAAAAGCACCACGTTTGTTCTTTAACTTACTGGCTCCCCAGGAAACTTATTCTCCCAGTTTAGCTCCTAAATTCAGCTCCATAATGAAGAAAGTCTGAATACTCCTTCCTGGCTGACTTTTGCCTTGCCTGGCAGTCCCATTTGAAAGAACTATTGAATTTACTTTACAGTCTGTGACTGATTATCAAGGTATACATAGCGGAAACACAAGCCTTCAAAGTTTTAGGAAGATTCACTCTGGTCATTTCAACATTTTTATCTAAATTAATGATATCGTGCGCATCAGTTCATCTCTCCACACTTTGACAGACCATCCAACACTACGTTAAGTGCCCCAAACACCCACTGAAATCAATTCTGCAGCAAGTAGAATTGCTATAGACATGCTGCTGCTGTAGAGACTGCTAATGGTGGTTATCCCTTTTCTCTTTGCTAATAACCCTGTTTTATTTGACTAACTTCTTTGTCAGAAGCCTAGCATAAGAAGCCTCAAACGCGTAACTAGGATCTGACTTTTAAGAAGCAAAAGGATCACTAGAGTAATTTTTCAGAGATCTGGAACACCTCCATCCACCACCAATACCCAGCGCATTCTGACAGGAGTGCCCCTGGAGTGCGGGGGATGCCCTTTCTCACACCCTTCCCCTCCCTGCCTTTAGTCACCATCAAGACAAAGAGAAGCAGAGAGCAGCTGTTAATAAGAAGCTTCTTTATCCCAATTACTGCTGCCACCCTCTTTCGTCAGCAGCTTAACAAGGCCAGGGAATACCTGCATTCCCACCGCTAACACTGAAGCTGGCCCTCTTGAAGTCAGTGCAGTTTACAAAGGACTGAACCTTTTTTTAACAACTGATACTGGAAGAAAATAATACTCAGGATTACAGCACCTTGCTGAACATACCTCCTCCTGCAGCCCTAAAATTTTAGTTCGAATCTTTCTCCTTGGCAACAAAGAGAGACTCGGGCTGTAGATGGTGAACACACTTGACAAAACCTCTTTCGTCATTCACATTTAACTAGTATATTGCCACCTCTTTAAGAGCCAAGAGATGCATTACTTGCCTAGCATCAGTAAAAATGTTTTCCATCCATTTTATTCAGAAGCTGTTGCAACTGATGAAGAAGATACAGAAACCTACAGATAAAGCTTACATGAAAGGCCTTATCTTTTCATTTAGTCAAGGCCCAAGTTCCTTTGATAGGATAATAGAATATTTTTCGGTTATCTGCACTTCAGCTCCATCAGCCCAAAGGATAAAGTATAAGCTCCATTCTTTTATTTGAGGCTAGCAATAAAAAAGGTCATGCAGAATGAAGCTTGTACATTTTTAAAAGATTGCTCAATGCTTAGACAATCCTCTTCTGTTTCCCTCTCACAAAGTTTAATGCTCCTTGTTAATCTATATATGCTTTTATGTGTGTTCATCATCATGGTACCTGAACATTGTATTAAATCAGAGACATAAATAGTGCAGCTTCCTGTGGCGTAGCTAACCCACGCTTGAGTTGGTGGGGAAAGCCACTGAATTAAAGCTATATTCTGCTTATTTCTATGAGCTATTTTGCTCAGCTGTGTTTATTATTTTACTGCCTGTATTACAGCAACCCCTAAGCAGACTTGCTTAGTGTCATACAACCTCGCATTGTATGTCAATTTGCAGGTTCCACCTCACTTCATGAAGTTCTCATTTTCATGTTGAAGTTTGTAGCGGATGCTACAAACATCCCACATCCCAGTCTGGGTATCTCTCATCTAGTGGGGCTCCTGCACAAAAGGAGGATTAGGAGCGTTGCACACGCTAGATAGGCGATCACACCTACCTCTCTACTTTCACCCTCTACAGAGCGTCAGCTTCCCAACTTCCCTTCCCTTCTGCCTTCTACTGCAACGCCAAAGCCTAGATAATACCAAAGGAAAAGCCACCGTTTTTCCACTTGCCAACACCAGTTTTTCTCAGAATAGTCGAAGACTCAGCCCAGAAGGAAATCATCATGCAGAAAGTGAGCTTCCTCTGTAAGCCATCTGATCTGATCCAGTTTCACTGAGACTGTTGATATTAAAAATCTCATAAAAAGTCATAACTACAATATAAATCCTCTTTGCTCTAGGGATGAGACGACTTGTATAAACGGTATTACAGATGACACACGAATTTGCAAATGTCCCTAGAGGAAACTAAGACCCACCTTCCAGAATTTGTTTTAAAGAAAATTTTTCCTTCTGTACTGTTCAGAGTATCATCTAAATTTCCCTACCATAATGAAGGCAGTCAAAACTACACATTTTCTATGGTAGAAAAATATAGTCCTAGCATATCGACAGTGAAATAGATCGAACAGTCACCTCCAAACAAAGTCCCTGTCTACATAACAATCCGGATTACTTAAAAGATCTGAGAATCTGTGAAAGGATGATGGTTACAAATACTGAAGAAAGTCCTGAAGCAAGGATTTTTATCAGTCTGAAATACAAAGGCATAAATTAACGAAAGCAGTCTGCCAACCAGCCCTGAAGTTGATCCACCAGTAAACGCAGCAGTGAGGATTTGGGTTTTCCATTCAATGTATCTGTACTCCTGTATGTTTCCAAGCATTTTATTATACAATTAATCTAGATGTTAAAAGTTTTATTTAACTTTAACTCTTCAAGTTAGCTGATAATTTTCCTCATTTTATGACCACCAGTTCCTGTTTCCCCTACCCGATTCTTTTTAAAATCAGGTTAACTGCTAGAAATGCCTCATTTTCACCCTCTACAGAGCGTCAGCTTCCCAATTTTTTTAACAACTGATACTGGAAGAAAATAATACTCAGGATTACAGCACCTTGCTGAACATACCTCCTCCTGCAGCCCTAAAATTTTAGTTCGAATCTTTCTCCTTGGCAACAAAGAGAGACTCGGGCTGTAGATGGTGAACACACTTGACAAAACCTCTTTCGTCATTCACATTTAACTAGTATATTGCCACCTCTTTAAGAGCCAAGAGATGCATTACTTGCCTAGCATCAGTAAAAATGTTTTCCATCCATTTTATTCAGAAGCTGTTGCAACTGATGAAGAAGATACAGAAACCTACAGATAAAGCTTACATGAAAGGCCTTATCTTTTCATTTAGTCAAGGCCCAAGTTCCTTTGATAGGATAATAGAATATTTTTCGGTTATCTGCACTTCAGCTCCATCAGCCCAAAGGATAAAGTATAAGCTCCATTCTTCTATTTGAGGCTAGCAATAAAAAAGGTCATGCAGAATGAAGCTTGTACATTTTTAAAAGATTGCTCAATGCTTAGACAATCCTCTTCTGTTTCCCTCTCACAAAGTTTAATGCTCCTTGTTAATCTATATATGCTTTTATGTGTGTTCATCATCATGGTACCTGAACATTGTATTAAATCAGAGACATAAATAGTGCAGCTTCCTGTGGCGTAGCTAACCCACGCTTGAGTTGGTGGGGAAAGCCACTGAATTAAAGCTATATTCTGCTTATTTCTATGAGCTATTTTGCTCAGCTGTGTTTATTATTTTACTGCCTGTATTACAGCAACCCCTAAGCAGACTTGCTTAGTGTCATACAACCTCGCATTGTATGTCAATTTGCAGGTTCCACCTCACTTCATGAAGTTCTCATTTTCATGTTGAAGTTTGTAGCGGATGCTACAAACATCCCACATCCCAGTCTGGGTATCTCTCATCTAGTGGGACTCCTGCACAAAAGGAGGATTAGGAGCGTTGCACACGCTAGATAGGCGATCACACCTACCTCTCTACTTTCACCCTCTACAGAGCGTCAGCTTCCCAACTTCCCTTCCCTTCTGCCTTCTACTGCAACGCCAAAGCCTAGATAATACCAAAGGAAAAGCCACCGTTTTTCCACTTGCCAACACCAGTTTTTCTCAGAATAGTCGAAGACTCAGCCCAGAAGGAAATCATCATGCAGAAAGTGAGCTTCCTCTGTAAGCCATCTGATCTGATCCAGTTTCACTGAGACTGTTGATATTAAAAATCTCATAAAAAGTCATAACTACAATATAAATCCTCTTTGCTCTAGGGATGAGACGACTTGTATAAACGGTATTACAGATGTCACACGAATTTGCAAATGTCCCTAGAGGAAACTAAGACCCACCTTCCAGAATTTGTTTTAAAGAAAATTTTTCCTTCTGTACTGTTCAGAGTATCATCTAAATTTACCTACCATAATGAAGGCAGTCAAAACTACACATTTTCTATGGTAGAAAAATATAGTCCTAGCATATCGACAGTGAAATAGATCGAACAGTCACCTCCAAACAAAGTCCCTGTCTACATAACAATCCGGATTACTTAAAAGATCTGAGAATCTGTGAAAGGATGATGGTTACAAATACTGAAGAAAGTCCTGAAGCAAGGATTTTTATCAGTCTGAAATACAAAGGCATAAATTAACGAAAGCAGTCTGCCAACCAGCCCTGAAGTTGATCCACCAGTAAACGCAGCAGTGAGGATTTGGGTTTTCCATTCAATGTATCTGTACTCCTGTATGTTTCCAAGCATTTTATTATACAATTAATCTAGATGTTAAAAGTTTTATTTAACTTTAACTCTTCAAGTTAGCTGATAATTTTCCTCATTTTATGACCACCAGTTCCTGTTTCCCCTACCCGATTCTTTTTAAAATCAGGTTAACTGCTAGAAATGCCTCATTTTCACCCTCTACAGAGCGTCAGCTTCCCAACTTCCCTTCCCTTCTGCCTTCTACTGCAACGCCAAAGCCTAGATAATACCAAAGGAAAAGCCACCGTTTTTCCACTTGCCAACACCAGTTTTTCTCAGAATAGTCGAAGACTCAGCCCAGATTTTCAGCCCATCTACTTCAATCTCCATTTTGTTTTCTGTCATTCCTACCCTGTCTCACTTTTTCATAAACCATTACAGTAAAATTATTATACAACTGGCTAATCCACTTGTCACAATGCTACAACTGCCAATTCAAAGCAGAAGCTAAAACAGTGGCGAAGCAATGGAAAAAGAAAATTAGTCTTCGAAAAACTCAGAGCAGAAATTTTTTGCTAAGTTTTGTGCATTTTGGTGTTTACATGATTTTATTTGTAACACTTAAAAATACTAAAAGTCGCTATGAATGACCCATGGAGGCAGAGCAGTAAGAGGACTAATCGGCTCTTCATAGCCGCTGTCTCTTCCAAAAAGAGTGGACCAACACTCATGTAGAGGTTTGAGTTTAAAATCATGTCCTTTTAAACCTGCCAATTTTCTTTTTAACAAAGAAACTCAACTCCTTGTCTTTTGCGTTCACAATGCATACTTCTCAAAATACTCTAATAGATCAGAAAGACTTTGTCATCTTCTTGTAATATCTGCTCTTCATAGCCGCTGTCTCTTCCTGGAAAGAAGGGGATGGGAGAGATGGGTACCAGCGTCAGGAAACCCTGATGCAAGTGGTTCAGCTCATACAATGGCAACTTGGATGGCATACCTACTCCTTGCCGAACCCAGGCCTGCTCTTCGATGAAAACGTGGGAGAGGAGTTTCAACAGGCAATACTTGCAGGTGGCTTATACATGTAGTTATCTTCAGGATGATACCGCGTAACAGCGCAACTCGAGGCTACACTGATCTCTCACTGCTTGCTGGGTGTGCAGGATGCTGCACACCCCCTCTGCCAGGAGAGCATCATTCAGAGAAGAACGTGGTAGCCAATTCTCTCTTACTCACACCTATGTTAGCTCCATGCTCAGGGTTAATGCATTTACACACATTTTACCAAGAGCTTTACCATCCATGTGGGGATTCTTCAACTGTCCTGTATCATCAAATAAATGCTTGATCTGTCTCTATTTCCTTAATAAACTTGGCTTGCTCTTTTTCAGCCTGCAAAGTTACCAAGTGCTAAGATACCACAGTGATGGGAGAAACTGAAAACACCGAAACAGACAGATTCTGTTCTCTCTAACTGAAATGCAAATTCCTTGTTTCGCACAGGAAATTTTAGTCAGAAAGACTGCATCGACCCAAATCTTCCCAAAGGTGAGTTTTGTGAATGAAGACTTAACATAATGTGAAGCCAAGCTCTGTCCCCGCAGATGCAAAGTCAAAACAAAGAAAGAAAGAGGCAGTAGAAAAAAGAAAATTCTATGTAAAAATAAAATAAACTGGGATCAGGTCATATTAATCTGCACAAACAAACAGAGAAACAGACATACAAAGTGGTCAGAAAATTATGGTTGCAGAACCAGCATGGACTGTATTCAGTGAATCATTTCTTTCTCCAAAACTGTTGGAGGTCAGGCCTATTAGTGACTTGCATGAGCATGTTATAGGACTCAAAATTGCTCAAACATTTGCCTTTGAAGTGACACAGCTATAATGAAAACACAAAAAGCACCATGCAGACAAATCAAGTGTAGTTACGTGGGAGAGAGTTTGAAGACCAATTCATTACTGTTTCATTTATGGGATTTTTTAAAATGCTTGGGCTCCAGACAGTTACATGGAAATTTCAGCTTTCAATTGTCTATTCTTTTTTTAAGTTTCTATCCTTCAGGCCCCTGCCTGGAAGACAAAAGGTTGAAAACACACATTATGGAAGTTTTAAAAACTAGAAGACAGATAAAATCTCTCATAATTATTTAAAACTTACAATCTTTAAGGCTCACCGCATGTTTCTTGCGGTCTTGACTTACAATTTGAGAGCAGAGACAAGAAGTAATATTAATACTAGCAGTAATTAACACAATACAAAGCAGTGCAAGCAAAACTGAGTGTCATCCTTCATGACACAACATTCAACCAGCAACCATACATATGACCTTCAATAGGTATAAAAACCAAATCTTTTTCTTTACGTATCACCTGAGCAAACAGGCAGCTGGAGTAAGCAAAATTAGACAAGCCAGCCAGAAAAGAAAAGAACTGTCATTGCAAATTACTGGAAGCTCAGAGCTGCAGGAGCCTCTGGTACCATTATCCTCCTTTGTATAGAAAACTTTCTGTTTCGAATCATTCAAATTCAGTGTCATTGCTACCCTCTAACACAAAGTCTCTCAAACAATGTTTTGCATACCAGCTCAGGATCTCTGTAAATAGCCCCATACACAAAATAACCGAGCCATCTTGTACCCTGTAGGTGGCAAATGATTAGGAACCTAAATATATTGCAAGTCATGTCCAATATTGGTTTACTCCCAACTAAGCTATGCAGCTGTCAGCACACAAACCACTAAGTTTGTACCTTTCTTTCTGCAACCATAACTGTCTCAAGCAGCATCTGCTAACAAGTTTAGTCCCCTTAAGAAGGATTTAAAATATTTTATCACATGAATTGAACACTTTATCATGTGGATTTCAGAGTAGTAGTCCTTTCGATTTGCACACAGCTTGAAAACATGTCAGACATTTCTTTCAAAATCTCTTGCCAACAAGCTATGGAAAATGGATTTTATTTCAGGCATTCTGGACTGTTATTGACAACAGAAAAGTTTTTCAGCCTGCTATAAGAGTTTCCAGGATCCCAGATTTATCTCTGCATCTCCACACTTCTTGTTCTCTAGCAGCTTGTGTAACTTACCAGTGATACATTCCTCAGCATAGGCTGTCAGTTCTGTACCCATCTGCAGTGACGTTTTTAAGTCACTAACAAGATGACCTAACCAGCATCTGTTCTTGCTATGCCCATGTGCTGCCATGACATTTATTTCTTTTCACCATTTTTTTTCACATGTAAAATAATGTTAAGAAGTTCTAATGTAACAGGCAAAAATATGATGGTTTTTTATAAGCAATATCCTCAAACTGTTTCAGTGACTTCTAAATTATTGATATACTTCACTTGTGACTACAAAAAACAGAATAAGTGCTTGTTTTACTTCTGATTCTTTATTTTTATCCCTTCTTTAGGGGAAGCTCTGCTGTATAGCATGCTACTACCTGTGGTTTTCCCATCCTATTAGGAGCAATTCTTAACATATTCATATCTCTAGCTCAGCTGTACACTGGGTCAAAATTAATGGCACATTACTTGAAATTCACAGGATTTATTTTTGTTTCCATAAAGCTTACGATAATCTTCGATATGGATTTTATTTCCAGGATGAACTGTGCATGCTGAAGATAGAAAGCAAAAGAAAGACGTTTCCAAGAAGCCATGAAGATGCTGACATGCAAGATGTAGGAGGAACAAACTCAGAAAAACACTATGAGAGAACATAGATGATGGTATGCCAACAGATGCATGAAAGGCAAGTCTTACAGTATTTACAAGGGTCCGCTGGAAGCAACTATCACTGCAAATGCACAGAAAAAGACAGCAGACCAGAGCCTGAAAGAAGGGGCAGAAAAAGGAACTGCATCGCACATCACCATAGGCATGGCTAGCCTTTCAAAAGTACAGCATGATCTCCCCTGCATGACTGGGGCCCACTAGTTGGTATCGAAGAGGAGGAAGAGGAAGAAAACAACCCACCAACCACCTGTCCCCTCTGAAGCATCTGGTGCCAATATTTTGTAAGAGAGCGCCTTAATTTCAAACCCCGAAACGTACAGACAGGTTGCCTCCTTACTCTCACCCACCCTTTCAGAACTACCTCTGTCTTTGTTCGGATCTTTAAGACGTAACTCTGGTAGCAGGGACTCAGGTAAGTCAGAAACAATACATATTTTTCTTTTTCTTTGCCCCAGAGGAGGTATGTACAATACTACATCATTAGAACACATACCAAAATGTTCTCTTTTGGTTGTACCCTGCAAACAAAGCACCCCTTAGCAATGGTTAGTGCATTGCACACTCATGAGGCAGAGAAATTAAAGTTACAGTTGAGTATATAGAACACCTTTATCTCATTAAGCACTGAGTGCAAGAGCATACTCCATAACCTCAACATTGTAACCATATATTCCTATAGCCAGCAGAGCACAGCAATCAGCTCAAATCCTTGCAGTGCAGTTTTATCATGATATATTTGCACTGAATGTCATGTTCCAAATTGGAACTGGCAAGCATCTTAGCCTCACACAACAATGCCATATGGAGTTACATCTGATACTGCTCGAGCAGAACTCCCTTCCTATCCAGAATACATCAAATGGTGCCACAGATATGCCATGGCATTTAAATAGTAATAATGCGGATGTGAGGGCTAAATTAAAAGTGTGTTGCATATTAGAAACAATTTGCGCACTAAGATAAAAAAAGGGATTTGCTGGCTTTTGGCAGCAGAACTTACAGATATGTAAAAAACCCCATTTTTCTTAATTACCTATATGTCAGCTTTCTTAGCGGAACAAGTATAGGACTAAAGACGCATCGAAAACATTAGCACAGAGAGAAAAGCTCAGCTAGCAACAAAGATTTTGTTGCAAGCAGATAAAAGAGGAGCTGAGCACTAGAAGTTGTGCATCCAGTTAGAACAGGGTGCAGGGCTGGGCTGGCTGTCAGAAACGACAGCTCCACTTCAGTTGCTGCTTTAAAACTCTACAGTTACAAGTTTTGTGCTTGTGCAAATCAGGTTCATGTTTTCCACTCGCACAAAGAACAGCTGAGATGCGTGTGTTCCCTCATCAATATGCCTCTGCTCTGGCCAGCCAGGATCACATACAGGGAAAGAAAAGTAGTTCAAATATCTGATTTTACTACTTTACCGAACCCGTAGCTTATACAGTTGCAGTGTGCTGTCGCTCTCAGCACAATGCAACTGCTTGCTGTCAAGAAAATTAAAAGATTATCAGTTACAACCCATTGCAAGAATTTTTCTCTTTTTAACACCAGACCACTTGCCCAATTCATGCCTAGACCAGAGAGCCATCAGACAGAACCACTCACTACAGTCTAGATCAGGATTTGAGAGCTATCATGTCACTGGAGTCCTGTTACCAATTGACCGGGCTGTCCATCATCTCTTGGGAAATCTGTTATTCAGTGGAGGTGACTGTTCAAGGCTCCAGTGTTGGACAACAGAAGCAAAAAGCACAGTCTCCCATAATAATGATACCATTACTTTTATGAAGGAGCAGATTATTCCAGAAAGCAAGACAAAGAAGGTTTTGTCCCAGGATCATTTAAACAACTTTTTGGATTTTTCCAAATTAGTATGTGGCATGATAAATACTTTAAAAAACACTACAATGACTAAGTATTTGATGGGTCAAATCCCAGAGGTTTTTCTTCAGCTCAGATAGATTCACTAATGACTCCATTGGGAATGCAGGTTGAGTGAAGACAACAGGATTCCTTAAATAGTTTTAGTTTCCTGAAGTGCATTGCCAACTAGTATTTGCAATCTGTTTTCTGAAGGTCCTCAAAGGTCAGAGCACTTCCAAGATGTCCTCTTCCACCAGTACAGAAACAGGCCTTAGCCCTTGGACAAGGAGGTAACCACCTGCCTTATCCTCTACCTGCTCTGCAGTAACACTGGCCTTCCAGCAGAGCATAGCGAAACTGATTCTGCCACGTGCTTTCAGAGATCCCGAGTTAATGCATTTATAAGACAACTGTGCTAAGATAAGCTTTCCAAAGCTCCAAAGAAAAAAAAATTACCCTTCAAGTTACTTCGTATTATATTTTATATTATATTTTGCATAGCACAGCACGTCCATGCCTGCCAAGTCCCGAGTTCCCTCAATGAAGCACAGAAACTGGCTGCTCTGAGGCACACTCCCAGGGACCAACCAACCAAACCCATCGGAGCCACGGCGGCAGCAAAATGACTATTAAACTGCAATAGCCTACTACCTTTTCAGTAACTTCATCCATGTCATCAAAGCTACAAAGCATCTGGGTAGCTTCTGAGCAGCAACCCAGGGACAGCAGTCGACCTAGTTCAGACGCGCTTTCGCCGTGCTGCTCACTAGCGCAGGGATCAGTGCAGACACCCCTCGAGACAAGTCCACAAGAAGATAAGCCTTAAAGGTCCCAGAATCCAGAACTCTCACAGCTCCTTTCCCACATGCTCCCTCACAACAGTTGGTTTCTGACAGAAACATCCTGCTGCCTGTCACCAGGCTTGTGTTTCTGAGGGCAGCCAAGCCACTCCACTGTGCCTGGTGAGTACCTGCGGCGGAGGCAGCCTCAGCTCCAGCGGCTGCTCCTTCATGCTGGTCAGTGCGCCACTGATACTGTGCAATTGATACTGTGCAATTTGGATACTTAGGTTTGTTTTTTTTTTTTTACTTGGGGACTCAGGAAATATGTAGGAGATTGCAGTTCTCTGGACTTGTGCTGCTTGGTGACAGCTTCTCCTTTTTAAACAGTTTTAATCACATGCATCCAGACAACAAAAAACAGTGCAATGTTAAAAACCAAGCTTTCAAGGGTGTTATTCTTTTTCTGACTTTGAATAGCGGCAGCAATACTTTCCACGTATGAGGATAGTTCATTATGAACTATGGGTGTGTTCAAGATTTAAAAAACTTTAGAACATAATTTCTGTAAGAACTTTCAGCAAGAAAGGATTCCAGGAGCTGGTAACTTCCCGTGAAGCAAAATAGCGTAATAAAAGAAACTCCAACTTCCATGGGAACGTGAGCCAGGCTTTAAAACAAAAATGTGCAAGTACAAGAAGACGCCAGTGTATAAAGTCTGTCAGGTGATTATTTTCACATATTTAGGAACTAATTGCATCATAAAATATGTATTAAATAGAACTTGTCTGTGCATGAAATCCTTTTGACATTTAAGCGGTTATCATTGAACCATACCTCCTCATACAAATTTTAACCTGACTTCACTTATGTGTAATGGTTCTATGGAAGTCAATGCAATCCATCAATCTCACAAACGTTTTGCCTTAAAATATCAAGCCTTTGCTGCTGAATTGCTTTAGACTAGACCTGACATGTCCAATTTTGCTGACTGATGCAAAGACCAGATAGCTATATTCAAAACCAACAAAATTATATTACAGTATGTTTGCGTGCAGCTACTGCTACATGAAAAGACAAGATTTGTGCATGATGGTTATAAATAACAAGACATTTCCTAACCTTCAACTGGAGCTAGGTCAAAGCTATGGTGCTCTGGCACTGACAGTACTATGTACAAACTGAGAAAAACAGAACAAGGACCTAATGGTCAAATTCTAACTTGTAACTCAGTGTATTAGAAGCAAGTAACAGCAAGTCCGCTTTATGTGCCATGTAAA
>NW_008824935.1:2682461-2683837 GCF_000699105.1 Pygoscelis adeliae | reverse complement strand
AAAGCTTTTCAAAAGCAGCTAATGGTTTTGGATGGCTCATATACTGGAAGCCTACAGGAGGAACTGAAATGGGCTCAATTTTCAGAATATGAATACTTATAATGTCCTGAAAGATGTCCCAATTTGCCAGTCAAAATTTGTCTACCAGTCACAAATTCCTGCAGCTCAGCAATGGAGCGGTTAGGTAACCACTACCGCTCTCCGCCTTGTAAATCACGTGTCTTACATATGCATATCCATAAGAGCGTTCAACTCCAGACAAGGTATTTTTCTCCCTGCCATGGTTTCAGAGGTCTCAAAAGTCCCTAGCAAGATTCCTGTGTGAATTTTTAAAAGCAGATGAACTAATACTAGCTACACTGGGAATCATGGTCGAGAAACAACACCCATAACTGATACCTTTCAGTGCAGCTCTCGTTTATCTCTCAGATTAAATAAAATTTCCCAAATCTAGAATTTAAGTCACATAAACTTCAGAAACCACCTAAACTTTTCATCCGTTGGTCATCTTCATTCTTCTTTCAAGCAATACATCATTGACAGCAAGATGTATAAACAAGGGAAAACAAAGTCAAATTATTTAGTCATCAAGAGCCAATTATCTTTTAGCAGATACAATTTATGAAAATATACAGGTTTTAATTTTGCATATATCATTAGGACATGTAATAAACTTATCTTGGAATTTAAAAGTACCGATTTAACTTTCTTCTGTTGCATTTCTTAACTCCAGCTGCTATGTCACCAGTATATTGATCCATATTTATAGACCAATTAGATTTTCAAGAATGCTTAAGTGATTTAGATGTCTAAGCCCTATTTTCAAAAAGAAACAACTGGAGTGAACAGGACATATGTATCCCTAGATGATGAACTGCTCTTGCAGATCTTACCCACAATTATTCTGAAGTTTTTATTGTCCTCTCAGCCTTGTTGCTGTTTTCATAAACGTTATGTAATTTTTCCCCCCCAATTTCTTATCCTTTCATTAGTAGGCTATTTGTACTACTGCTTGATCTAGAAGCTCAAACCAAGTGTGAGAGCTTCATTAGACTGTGTATGTGTTTGTACAGAGCTTAGAAAGAGACAAAGGAAGCCATATCCTCTCTGTGTTAAACACCAAGGCACACAAAAACTAGGACCAAAAAACTATAAAATTAAATAGACAAAGTGCATTTGAGAATATGGGCTTAAGTTACTTCCTGAAATTATAAAAGTTATCTCTGGGAGTTGGAGAAATTAAACTCAAATTGCTGGTTTCCCAACCTATTGCCATAAATATTTTTGATTGCCGTTCTCATGTCCTATTTTCACTTCAACATGCGTGAATCTCTTTTGTCTTGGCAAAATCCCTCAGCATAATAATGACATGGTAT
>NW_008824935.1:2640732-2682380 GCF_000699105.1 Pygoscelis adeliae | reverse complement strand
GGATGTCTGCCAGGAGGGCAAACTCTCTGCATCTTCCCCTACCACCCGCATATCCTTAAAGGGAGAAAACAATCTCACCATTATCGAATATACTTGCCCAAGGAAAAACTGCATTGAAAATTTTAAAAAATTAAAAAAAAAATCACAGCATCGCACCTACTTAATTTATTCCTCTCTTACTAAGCAACATCTGTTCCTCTTTGTTCTGAGTTTACATGAACTAAAAGAGAAATACTAAAAACTGCATCTCACTATGGTGGTTTTAGTATCAGCACACACATCCACAACACTTTACTAAAGAAGATGGCCAAAGCCCCGGCCTCATTCCCAAATGAAAAGTAAAGCCATTTGCATGAAAGATTCTCTACAAACAAGAGGTAGCTGCTAGTTGCTTATTAAGAAGATAACGACTAACAAGCAGGTAGGATTAAGCTGTGCAGAATCTGTTGTTCTATTTTTAGAGTCCGCAGCCCCAGGCTGAATGCTGAGGTACTGTGAATTACGTGAATTATGCTAACATGCTCCACAGTTGCTTGCTAGGCATGCTTCTTATTATCTAGGCAGGATAAGAGTCTAAAGAACATCTGTACAGACTGAAAGAGAGCCAAGACCTCAGCGGATGATCCCGCTAACATCAACTTTTTGTTGAAATTATCTGGACTAGACATGCTGTAAGAAAACTAACAATTTGGGGGATGTTTCTTCCCAAAAGAAATTATTTTAAAAGATAGTTTAGAAATGCCAAATAAACAAACAAATGGCATTCTGTTCACTTTTGGCAGGATGTAAAAGATAAATAATCTGATCATGTGGAAAAGGAGCTGACTTCCAGTATAAATACATATTCTAATCTCTTTGTGTTGTAAAAAGAGAAAACGAATAGGATTTAGGTCATATCCTCCACACTGCAGAGAACATTGAGAGATAGGCCCCGCATCTGACTTCCAACACAGCCTCTCTCCGCCTGACTGTAAATGGGCTCACAGTCACTTCACATCTCCACGCTTTTCCCTGAGTCACAGTGCAAGACTAGTGATGCCACCATTTGTTCTCCCACGGATGCTTTTTCATTTCACAATTCAGATCCATGCTAATCACTGGACAACCCTAATCAGATCGCTCAGGATACGTCTTGTTACACCTCATGTTAGGACGCAGAGTAGAAGAAGCAAGTAGCTCCTGAAAAAACTTTCAGTACACAGTGGGGCTTATAAAAACTCTGGCAGGAGAGAGGAAATTCAGTTTGGTAGGACCTAGAAGAAGCCTTGGAAGAATCAAGAGACTGCTTAGACCACGACAAGCAAAAAAAACCATCTTGTTGTCCGCAAGGACTAGGAAAGCATCTATCATTGCTACCATACAGGCATACGAGAAAAATACAGGACAAAAAGGGCAAGCAGAGAAAAGAACCTTTCACCCTAAATAACTGTCACGTTACACAAGGGAACAGACAAGTCTGGTGAGCTGAATGAAGTTCATCAGATTCCCAGTGAATTGCCATCCCTACTTGGGAGTGCAGAAAAAAGTAAAATCATTCTTTTCTTCCACGGTGGCTTCAGAATATAACTTACTTGTATGAAAGTGGTAAACACCACAGATACTTTTTTTCATCTGCTGCTCATGGGAACTCCTCCAAAAATAAAAGCAAGTTCCTCTGAGCAACTTCACACCCTTATCCAACATTGCAAATGACACAGTTGATCCAAGACTTAAATTTCTAATATTGTAAAGCTAGCTCTTCACTGAGCTGGATTTACAACAAATCCTTTACACCCAGAGGTAGAAGTTCAGGACAGACAACATTTTGTAACATTTGGAACTGGGAATCATGTCCGTAACATCTATATCCAATGCTTATGTTAATACCCATCTGTTCAGATGGCATGGTGCCTACTTTGAAGTCAGCTGAACCTGGTCTCCAGGGCACAGATGCCAAGAAGTTATACATGATTTTCATGACGTGGTGGAGACCATACATGCTGCAGAAAGGCTCTCTGTCCTCCTCATTTACATGGAAGCACTGTCATTAGAGAAGTTCAACTGCACTTCTTTAGAAGACAGAAAAAATTTCAAAAATGAGTGAAAGGTGACAGAAAGTCTGACTTCCTGGGGTTTCTGGCTGCCAATTAGACTGTGTTGCTGCGCCTATAATGAAAAGATTATACAATATAAAATTCCAGTCACTGTCCCCTTCACTCTGCAAGTGGGCATAACAGAGAGACAAGATATAAAGGCTGAGACGAATGGCTCACTAGCTATTACAGAAAAAGATAAGCTGACAGAGCTCTGAACATACACCAAAGCACTAGCTCCAAGGAATCGGTATTCAAAAGAAGCGCACTTCATAGGACCTTTTACGTCTGGTATTGCTTCTTGTAATCTGTTAACAAACATGACACAAGGGAAAAACACACTTATGAGGGATTGCTTTTCAAGACAAGTTTTCAACTTCTGAATGCAGGAAATTCTTAGCAAAGTAAAATGGAAAGAAGACCAAGGCCTCCACATTACGTTAGCCAATCCAAGCTAGAGGTAGCAGCAGTCTGAAATCCTGGATGTGAGGAATACCAAATGCAAATGCACATGGTGGTTCACAGTACAGACTGGGTAGGGAAGCTAAGGGAAGTTCTGATCGGAAGCAAGGATCATGGCATAGCAATGTCTGAATTCTGTACCACACTGGAAAAAAAAGTAGTAAAATCTGTTAAATATTAAGGACATGCTTCATGTAGGAAGTTTAACAGTGAACAGAAGAAAAACACATCTCTTGCATGAAATTCATAGGTCTTGTCAGATACACACAACAACAGCATCTGTGTGGCATCCTGTGAAATCATTCCTTTTAAATGGCATTTTGCAGATGAAACACAATTTTTTGGCTACAGTCTCATGTAGTTTTGAACAAAACTTCATATCCACTCATATCTCCACACGCACAAAGGACTGACTAAAGCACCAACTGAATTTCATGCAATATGTGCACCAAATTAAAAACAAAAAACAGAAAAACCCACCTGTGACTAAATGTTCATAACAACGTAAAGATATTTTTCTTTTTTTTAACAAAACAGAAGTCATATTGTAAGAGTAAGTATCTCCGTATCCATAATTCAAAATACCACTTATCACCAACTATTACATCAATTAGTGCTTTGCGCATTTAACATTTAAATTACTGTTAATACAAATGATACACCGTATTTCCGTCAGGTTGGTATTATCACACATTTTAATGTGCCGAAGGGAAACACCTCATCACCCACCATAGCCAGGTCAGGCAGAAGAGCCCTTCAGCCCGCCAATGCAAGCCTAGTTCTCCCTCTCCACAGACCGTCGTTTCCAGGGTCTTGGCCTAGAGACATCCTGGTAAACAGACAACAATTTTTTTCCTATTGCATACCACCTTCCTACTAGACCAGGCTGTACCTCACCATTATCTCTCCACTACCATATCTCACAGCCGCATCTCTCACCTCAGCACCACCTGCTCAAGCATCTTTTCAAGAGGAGCCCTTCCAGACCCCACCACCTCTGGGACCATCATCTCACAGCACGGGTTGCTGGCTGGCTGGTTAATCACGTCTGGGAGAAGTAGTGGGTCCTTCTGCTAATAGGCTACACCACAACATGCATATGCATGCACAACTTGAACGCCCATCCGTGGCAGCTGCATGTGTGGAGCAACTTTGGAAACCGTGTCACAATTCTCCAAAAATTAGATGAGAATGCGGAAGGACGGACTTTGGAGTACTTTCTAGTGAAGCACACGATTGCAGCAGTTCCCTCTGCAGTCTACTGAGCAGAGATGAGACGGTATGCCTTAAATTAATTAAATTAATTAAATTAAATTTGTCTTCAGATAAAACACATGGTAGTGCTTTGCCTACTTGGTTGAACAACCACTCTTTCATTTAATAGAAATTTCTAGGATAAAGTATTTTCAGGAAGGTGATAAAAAAAGAAAAAGAGAGACTGAAATTTTGGAAAACCAACACCTCTGAAGTACCAAAGATAGACACCAGAGAGATGGAGGGAATCAGAGATAATTAAGTATCTGTGATAACTAAGTATCTGTGACAGCCTAGACAGGTTAAAAAAAAAAAACCACCAAACAAAACAACAAACGCTTTCCCATCCTGGATGGTCCTGTCCTAGATCATATCCCTGCCAGTACAATCAGGGCTAAAAACACTCCCCAACCCCAGAAACATCAATCAGTTTAACAGCTAGCATATACATATGGTACACCTAAACAGTCTGAATTACTTAAACAGTGCAACCATAGTCTGGGTACATTGTGTTTCTAACTGTGACATTTGTCAAATCTTAGGAGGTGGAAGAAAAAAAAAAAAAATCAGAAGCAAAAATATGTTTCCAAGACAAAAAGATTTTTTCCCAGCTTTCAGAGGTGACCACTAGAAGCCCAACAAATTGAGATTCATATAATTAGGCAAGGCAGAAGTAAACAACAGTATACCCTCTTTCAATTCCACTGAGATACCAACACATCCTATAGCCAAAAATTCCTATCATAAACTCAATTTTCAATCTCCAGGAATTTTCCTATCTTGTCATGGACAAAATTGTCATGCTCCATCCCCAAAACAGCCTTTCCACCTTGCCACCACTATCACATCAAGAACACTGTTCTTGAACTTCTTAAGTGGCTGGAAGCTTCTAACTTCCAGTATTAATTTTACTCATGACTACTACAAAACTGCTATAAAATTTGCATGTGTTAACATTATACTCTTTCCTTGCTGACCAAGGTGGCCTAAGGACTAGCATTATTTAAGGCATGGTGAAGGCAGTAATGCAAGATAGCGTTGTGATTAACCCCACATCAGCACCACTCTTAGATTCCAGTGGCCAGTATAGAACTGGTTTCACTGGCAGTGGGCTTTGGTGCAGATTCATTAAGAGCTTGAAGTCATTAGTCCAGATTTGCAACAATATACTTTCTGGAATCATAAAACCAGATGAGGCTGGAGTCCTGCTCTTTTTACAGTAGAAAACTTCCAACTTTGGCCAGGGTTTTTCTTGTGAATTTGCCGCTTAACTACTTCTTGTGTATTCAAACTCCCATATTTATTCAAGTTACAGAAATTTGCCTCTCCTGTGAAACTTTTCAGATGACAATGACGAGGATCTAAAATTTGCAAACATTTCTGTGTTTGTTCCAACATGACTTAAGATGAAGTTCTATTCAAAGCCTTTAATTTCTTCCATTCATTTTTAATACCATCTTACATGATTAATTATAAAGACTTTCTTACTGTATTCTCATCCTTAAAGCTATTTCAGCTAATTAATGAAGTACTCTATTCATCAAGACCTCAGTAAGAACTTCATTTTACAGATGCCTGACATTCAAAAACTACAGTTCAGGACAGTCATTTAGCTTTCTTCATTTGAAGAAACTTGATTAGTGAATACCTTAAGAAGTGGAAGCCAAAGGCAACTCCTTCAGAACTGTTAAGTTTTTCAGTAGAAGAATCCTGTAAAAATTTTCAAACAGGCAGCTTAATCATCAAAGGTACAGACTCATAGTATCAGACTCCATTTATGAATATGGATCATATTCATATTGTTTTGGTTGAAGCTTTATTTTCCAAGATGTAAATTAATTTATGAAAGTTTTCTATATTAAGTATTTAAATAACTTGTGTTAAAACAATGCTCTGATCTCAAATAAAAAGCTGAATTTTTATTTCAAGAAATTTTTTTTTTATTATTTTCAAGGCTATGTATATTAAAATATATAAATATACATAAAAGTTTGGGTCTTATGCTCTGATCAAGACAGAATAATAATTATTATAGCTTGAAATTGTCTTTAATCCATGCTCTCTTTAATCAATAAAGCGCTTTTGCTGCTCAGCCCAAGAGCCTTGAATATTCTAGCCTTCCATCTAGAAGACACGGTTTGGAGTTTCACACACACCTGTGCGTGTGAGACAGAAAATACCCAAAGAAAGAGCTCATTGTCTAGCTAACTGGTACCAAATGTGCCAAGAGGCTGAAAGCCCTTTCTTTAATGTGTTAAGATATATTGTGCCCACCTCAAATTCTTTAAAGTGTGCAGAATCATCCTCCTAGAAGGAGATGGGCATCATCAATTTGTTCAAAATATACTATTCAGCCTGGCTTCCCATACTGAAGATCTCTCAGAAATATGCTTTTTGAGTAGTACAGTTGTCTCTCATAATTGCCATGGAAAAAACCTTTAAAAGATGGCATGTATAGTATTCATTGAGCTGTTATTGAAAACATCGTAAGCTGCAACAGCAACTACTTTTATATGGCAAAGAAGCATCCTACATATTGTTGCATAACCTTCCAAAACCCATTTATTTTTATGTCTTCTATTAAAACCTAACCTTTTCGTGGAATAATTTCACATTAGCAAAATTTGCCATGAGAGAGTTATTGTATTACCACTACTCGCATAATATTACCTCTTCTAACATTCCAGTCCGTACTAGCTTTTGAATTCTGCACCACTGCACTGAATCTGCACCACTGAAGCCGATGAGAATTTTGTTACTGGACTTACAAACACTTGATCTTGCACACAAATATGTACAATATAATAATTGCATAATAAGGTACAAATGTGACAATATAACACACCAACAAACACGTAATTTCTACTCTAAGTACTTTTTCCCCGTTGTGTTAATGTACTATTACAGTTAGATGCTATTGCAATAACACAGCAATTGAATCCCACACATTTGCACAACATTACAGTATTATTCTCATACCTTAACCCAACAAGCCAGCATAAGTCAGCAAGCAACACAAAAACAGACGGACTCCAAATGAACAGGTATTATGACCTATACTGGCATTCCTCAGAAAATAAAGATGTTAACCAATATTTTCTCTTATACTACAAGACAGCGGTAACAAATGTGTGCTTGACATACCATGCATGTATATACTTTGGATAGAAGCGCTTGAAAACATTCAAAGATAATGAATAATTTAATCAAGTTACAGGTTGTATCTATTATGCTGAGATAAACCCAGAGAAGTGCTTCCAGGAACCGTATTGTAGGATAAATAAGTTCCACACCAGAGTTTCTTTTTGGAGTGACTGTTATGTAACTGCTACAATGTATTAAGCCAAATTACATAAACTATGTATCTGGACTCCAAGAGAATCCGACAATTCCATACAGCTGATCAGTACTTACTACATTTTTGTTTATGGAAATCCCTGGTTTTTGTATCATTTTATTCCAAAAAGGTATTAAAAAGAAGAAACAGAAGAAATGTTAACACGCTGCATAGTTCTATGAATCTATTTTCTTATCTACCCAAAGTTATCCAGAGAACACCAAAAGTGTCCCAAAGTGCCAGAAAACAGATGTAAAAATTAGTACACTGAGATACCTCTTTTGCTACCTACCTATCTCGCAGATTCAAAAGGGAATTTCAAGCAGGAATTTGTACACATTATCTTGCTTGCTGATATGTTAGTTTAAAACAGTTTAAAAAATGTGCAGTTGTTATTTGGGTAAGTATAATTTTAGACAAGGGAGCTGCAATACTCAAACTTGTAATAGCAAAGAAGGTACAAATCGTGTACCTTCTGAAACAACCCCGCAGTTGCTACAGGATTACAAGTGAACGAAATGTCGTTGCCTTGCTCTCCTTCCACTACCAGCAGAAAACCAGACCACCTTCACTCTCACTTTGTGCTAACCACGCCATGAGACAGACAGTGGTTTTAACCTCCCACAGTCAGCAAACGCAAGGCTGTACGCGCAGAGAATATGTCGGGGAAACAAACTCATTAAAACTTTCAATTTAGAGGGCTATCTTAGTGAAGTTACAACTGGAACTGATTGTAATCTGCTGTGTTGGTATAAACCCAAGGTCTCCACTGCAAGCCAGTCAGCGTAAACACTCTGCTATTCTTTGGCACCGAGTTGTGGACTCCTACCCTGATTCTTCCTCACTGCAGTTTACACCCTGATATGTAGTACAGCTTTTTTTCAAATAAGTGAAGTTAAGCAAAACCCGTTATTAATTTTAACTGTCATGTTTAATTTCTTCGACGGGTGCGCCCTGTATCTCCACTGAAGCCTGTAGAAATATTTCCACAGGTTTGTTCTACTCAACATAATTCGACATGGAAAATCTTAAATCAATTTAATTTATTCACAAGGATTTTTTTAATGAATTATTGACATGGCCCTTCTGCTTTGAGAAGGAGATCTGGGACAGAAACAACAAGCTACCTGCTCAAAAGAAAGAGCCCATGAATCTGATTTATTGGCTCAGTGATGCTGAGTGCAGTTCCCTCCACATTTCTGCACATTAGGCCATTTTCAGCCACAGGTGTGCAGGCAAACCCCACAGCTGTGAAGCTTTCTTAACTCTAAGTCAAGAACATCTAGACCTAGCTACATTTTTAAAAGTGCACAGACAGCAGAAGCAACTTGTAACAGAGTACAAAGCACTTCTGTTTCCAGCTTCAGGATCCATTATTTCATGTTTATACCTCTTGTACCTTCTCTTATAAAATCCTGCAATTCCTAACAATTCAGTGGAAATTACACACCGAATCCATTGACTACTATGCTACTGCAGATGTTACTTTTCAGAAGAATAAGAAGTCTGATATTCATCATAATTAAAGTTCTCATTTGTTTGTGTTGGCAGCACTTGGATGCTGTTCTTTGATATACAGGGGAAATAGCTGAAGAACTCTGCTTAAAGAATCTCACATAAGTTTCAAGACAGGAAATTAAGAGTATTTTAAAAATTATTCTATATATTGACATGAGCTACTAGGTTTTGCCTTCTAGCACAAAAAATAAAAATGTTGTAACTCACCAATATCTCAGCATATCTAGTAACAATGAATCACTGCGGAATCCTTCAATATGAAAAGCGGTAAAAATGAAGAGTGACATTCTGGTTCCACTGAAGTTCAGGCAAAGCTCCCACTAACCAAAAGAACTCCTTGAAGCTTTGCCACTCACTTCATTGGAAACAGAATTTCGCTCAACATTGTTCTTTAAAAAAAAAAGTAAAATTCAAATTAATGGGGCATCTGTGAAACTGTATTTTTATAGGAAGTTTCTGCCAAAGCAGTTCAGGACACAATAGTATTTTTCAATTCCTACCTTACCAGGAATTTAGAACTTGCATTTACGGCTTTACCATCCTAAAGATTTAACATAATCCTATATGCATGCATCCCACATCACACATTCTATGGACTATCTCTTGCAGCGTACACACTTTCACGAGCTCTGTTCCTCACAGGCTAGCTTCACAAACGACCTTGAAGAAAGAAAAAATATTTTAGGATGGCTTGTGAACATAGCAACAGAGGTTTTGCTGGAACACAGTGAAACAGGGAAGAAGAGGCGAATACAAACCAAAAGAAACATAAGCAGCTTACAAGCAGTACGCTTGGTCTGAGCATAGAAGGAAGCAGGACAGGAGACAAACGTGAACACTGGACCAGGGGCACACGAAATAACAGATGACTTATGCAGTGTTCCTAACAAATAAATAACTTCCCTTTTGTCATGGTTTAACCTCAGCTGGCAGCTGAGCACCACGCAGCCGGCACCACATAGCCACTTGCTCACTCCCCCCCAAAAGGATGGGGAAGAGAATCGGAAGGGTAAAAGTGAGAAAACTCGTGGGTTGAGATAAGAACAGTTTAATAATTTAAATAAAGTAAAATTGTAATAATAATAAAAAATAAATTAATATAGAAAGTAAGTGATGCACGATGCAATTGCTCACCATCCACCAACCAATGCCCAGCCAGTCCCCGAGCAGCAGCCCCCCCGGCCAGCTTTCCCCCCAGTTTATGTACTAAGCATGACACATGGTATGGAATGTCCCTTTGACCAGTTGGGGTCAGCTGTCCTGGCTGTGCCCCCTCCCAGCTTCTTGTGCACCTCCAGCCTCCTCAGTCGGTAGAGCGTGGGAAGCTGAGAAGTCCTTGACTAGTGTAAGCACTGCTTAGCAACAACTAAAACATCGGTGTGTTATCAACATTATTCTCATCCTAAATCCAAACCACAGCACTGTACCAGCTACTAGGAAGAAAATTAACTCTATCCCAGCCGAAATCAGGACACCTTTAAAGGAATACTATGGTATCTGGTTGCTGTGTTCTTAGCAGTTGTCTTACATGGACAAGATTATCATATGATTCAATTGAGCTCATAATCTGCTGTACATGTACAGCTAGGAAGCTTAGGCCTATTACTCATTAATATCAGTAAAATCTATTGAATCGGTATATCTTCTGAAAGTTATTATCCTGCATTTATGCTTGTTATTGTCATTACGCACTGCTGCTTAATAACAAAATCCATAGTATGTGTGGACATCAGAGTCATCACCTATAATTTTATATGAAACCGGGAAAAAAGTCACAATCCCAGGCTGGACATCAAGAAATACAATTCAGCTTCTCAAGGTCAACAGATGGTGTTATCCTTTCACATGTCAATGACAGTGCTGGAGATTCCCTTAATTGCTAAAAGATGCAAATTGAAGAAGAAATTAGCCCAAGCTCTAGTGTGAACATCACTATCTTAAAAGATGGCAACTGGCTTCCAAAAAAGAAAAAAGAAGTGTATCAAGAAGTTGAGTCACAATTATAGAAGGTACTACACTGGCAGCCTCAAAATTATTCAGAATGTAAAATTATTTAAGCATTCAAACAAACTACTAACGAGGTCACTATTTTCTAAAAGTATCTACTTTTAACATGCAAGTACAGGGCTCCAGCAAAATTAAAAGACTCTTTAATGTAAAAATAATTACTTTTAGGTTAAATTCAAGATTAGGTAAAGTTACATAAAGAATCTTAAATCAGAGGACAAATAGCTTTTTCCTGCATTTTATTATAGGGGCTCATCTCTGCTCCCTGTACTATTTTGAAGGAAGATTTGATTAGCTTACTGGAACATAAACACAAAGGATTATTTATAAGGCATCCCTTTTCTGCAGGCATTACACCTATGACCACTGTTATTTTTCTACAGAAACTTCTTTTATTAAGAATATCCAAAACCCAAAGCCTCAACTAGAACCTCTAAGAAACTGCCCTGATTAGGTTACAAATGTGTGTTATGATATTCATAAGAAAAAGAAACGTTCTCTTAATATCTGACTGTGCTGTTGGAAATTTCTTATGACTCTCCAGTTTGGTTTTAGTCTATCTACCCAAGGAAGCACTGAACTGCCACACAAGTAACCCAGCTCCAGCTATATGCATCCAAGAGGTGAATCCTCTTCCCTCTTTCCTGCATGTTTTACAACCAATCAGTAAAAGCTGTGCAGCACTTCGAAATGAGTCCTTCCAAGAGCACACCTAGAGCTTCACATGCCTAAAATCAAAGACTGTGCATGTTAGAGTGTGTAAGATTATGCTCAGTCATCACGGCCACACACTTGCAATGACTAAATTCAAATAGACTAAATTAAAGGAGCTGTGTAAACATCAATCAAAATTTGCATTGTGTGGGCCTACGTAAGTCTTGAAGACTTAGCAGCCACAGAACATTATCAATGCTCTTTCTATCATCTTATTGGCTACAGTAAATGAACAGGCAGTATCAAATAGTACAAATGCTTGCATCGATACATAATCCAGAAGAATACAGGTTTGCCTCCAGCACCCAAGGAGGAAGCTTGCCAATGACAGGACTATTTGGATGTCTGCTGTTTGGCTGACCTCTGGCTGGGAAAGGAGGTTATGTAGACATCTGACTTCTGTGCAAAAAACTAAAACCATCTCAAAACTCAGCTGAACCTGCTGTCCTAGACATCTGTTGTGTCCATCACAGACAGTGGAATCATTTAGACAAGAATCGTAACTTGTTCCTGTTTGTATAACACTAAGATAATGGATCTTTGGCCCCCAGATAGTAATGTAACACATATAAATAACAGTAAAAATTGCAATAGTAGACGTTCCTGGAATGCAAGTAGTGTCTCCCTTCCTTAAATCTCTACGGATAAGTAAACCGCAGATAGGAGCCAACTATACATTCCAGTTCATAAGACTAAAAGCACGACATCAGTGACTTCCACAACCTGAAGAGAATTTTTGATACTTTGATGAGACATTGTTCTGAAGGGAAACAACCCATCTTCCTTCTTCTTTGTAGTTACTCCACCCCCCTTCATGGTTTCATTCTCTACCTCTTGTCTTCTGCATACCCCAGTGTCAGAAAAGTTGAACTGTCTCACATCATAGAGAAAGCCAAGAATGCATGAACATCATCTGATGTGATGCAATAGATCAGATCTTTTTCTTTGCTAATATATGCTTGGACCAGATAAGAGTGATCAAGGACATGAGAGATCTGGGTACTACTCAACTATTATAAATAATCCCTCTCTCTACTCCCTTTCAAGTTAAATCATCTACCAGAAAAAAATGGGTAACACGTCATTCACTCTTTGAGGCAGCAATTTTCTTTTTGTGAAATGCCTATTAAAGCAACACTTATTTTTTTGCTTACAGCCCAACCAAAATTAGAGCCTCAGGAACTACAATAAAAAATAGAAATAATATGAGATTTACATCTCTATTTAGAACAACACTATCCCCTCAAAAAGCTCTTGCAGAGCTGTGTGACTAATGCTAACTAAACTAACTAGCAACAATTTGCTAGCTTCCCCATTTAATTAGTGTTCTGAAATGTGATTTGTGAACCAAAGGCTGCTGACAAAAAGTATATCAAATCAGCTATATCATTTCTAATTTATTAGGAATGCTAGTATTATCAATAAAATTTTTAAAAAAGAAATATTAGACAGCAGGTGGCAAAGGAGGAGACTCAGCTTCTGTCAACATATTGTTGCTTGTTTGCTCATCTTTATTCAGAAAACACCTTTGTGTTACCCGTAAATAAATGAAAGTAATCCAGCCTCCCTTTACAAATTTACGTAGCCAACTGGTCTTGCATTTTTTTGAATTTGCCATCAAACCTTGTTTTATAAACTAAGTAGTTATTGAACTAACATACATTTTTCCAAGCATCTGAAAACTATCCCTGATGAATCCCACTACTGCTGGAAATAAACCTGGCTGCTTCCTAACACTTTAGATTACCTTTTCAACCATCCACTCGGCAATCCCCAGAATCCGTAGCAGGGCGGAGGCTGCTATTGTTTTAGCTTCCTGGTTGTATAAAGAAGCTTAATCCTTACTACCACCATAAATAAAGGGACTGGTTGCACCCTCAGTTTCAGAGAGGTTTAAATTAGCTAAAAACAAGATTCACAATGTAAAGAAAGTGAGCAGTAAACGAACAATACGCTGCTGACAATACGCCACAGCACAGGATTTCTTCTGTGCCTAGCTAAAGATAAAGTTGTCAAGGACACAACAGATCAGGGAATTTCTAATTCTCACACTCTCCTAGCATAAACACTGCCATTGGTGAGATTTAAAGACAGGCAAAGTATTGCACACAGCATTAGGACATACCCAGGGTACTAACTCCTGCACAGAGCTGGTCAGAAAATGGCTTCCCTCCTCCATGCCATTAAAATTTCAAACTTATTCTACTGTGTATTAAAATGAAAACAATTATCTTTGGAGGTCGTGAAATGAAATGGGGGGAGAAGAGAGATTTACCCCGGAACAGTAACATGGTTAGGCTACTCAGATATGACATAGAAACCCACAGCCAGCAAAGAAACACGGCCTTGAAAGTGCTCTCCTGCATGCCATCAAACCGCTCCCATCACGAGCTGCTGGCTAGGAGTGGTAATTCCACCCAGGACCTCATAAATATTTCTCCTGTGTAAATTACATGAAAACGGCTATGCTCTACTGAAAAAACGGCAACAGAGCAGTATTTCCAAAATAAGAATTGGATTAACAAAAATGTCCTGACCACCTGGAATAAATAGGCTAGGCTAGAGGTCTCCAGTTTGCTGATTTGGCTTTCTCCTGAACTTGGGAATGCAGACCATTAGGCCTTGCTTTTTGGCACACTCACACATCTGAAATAACAAAGCAAGCTACCTTTATACTAGCAACCTTTATATTAGTCTCCAGGTAACCCTGACTGCCAAGGAATTTATAGCTTCGTTCCATGGGCAATGGAAACTACACTAATGATTTATCAAGCTATCATCCAGGCAAAATTCATCTTTGCCACACACTAACACCCACAAGCGTTAGACCAGCTACACATGATGACACATGTATGGCATTTTATACGTGACTCAAAGTGTGTCAATAAAAACTGACAAGGATTCCTGCATCTCTCTAGGCTACTGACAACAGAGGTATTCTACACACTAGCATCTAACCACAACTGCTGAAGCACCTAACCCAGAAAAGCTTTGTGCCTCTCTACTCTCCAGCTAACGAAAAAATGTAAGAGAATTATAGAATCATGCAAAGAAATGTTCAATTTGATTAGATATTGCCTGTATATTTTAATTAAAATAACATACACTGTACATCATTTCATATTTTATAGACAACTGGACCCATATAGCATATAGATTCATCATGTAGCTTGAAAGAGCCCTACATCCCACTGGTCAGGCTCACTGAACAGTGGTTACATTGATAATACTATGCTGCAATGTGGTATAAGGTTTTCTAGGCACAATTTTAGGATGGCTACATAAAAAGGAAGGAAGACAGGAGTGAACTAAAATTGTTATCTTTCCAGAACAGCGTTAATGCTACACTACTAATATTTCTCAGCACAAGCATGAATTAATAATATATACATACATGTATTAAGAAAAATATAAAGTACATCAATACTTTGCTATTTGAGCCTTGCGAATCAAAGAATCTCCTCCTTCCAGTTTTATATTGCTGGAAGGTTTGAAATGCTAAAACAGTTCTTGGCAGAAATGAAGCAGTGGAAAGAAGCAGAGCATTAGCATTCATATAAATCAGTCAAAGCCACACAATACATAAAATTCTACAGAGTGTGCTATTTGGCTTTGAAATTGGCTATACGGAAGATATGTATTTTTGCTCATTTACAGATTAAACATTTTAATTTTTAGAAAGTGTATTGTTCAGTACCCTTCTCCCAGGTGCCTGAGACTTTTTGAAAATCCGAACTTAACAGTGATGCAGTAATCTTTATAATGAAAAATATAAATAAACTTATTTGTTAATATGTTGCTCAAATTCTATCTGTAGTTTTTTATGGAAATCATGTTCTTATTTGCCAAAGAATCAATGGTACAACTTTATAATGCTTATTTTTCAAATGTATTCACTTTTTGAAAAAGCAAGGTATAACATAATCCAAGTGGCCATTGCAAAGAGTTGTTCCAGGAGCGCTTTGAGGAAAACTGCAAGCGATACTTAAAACTCATGCATCTTCACCAAAAGCAAATTCGGAAAGCTAAATGGGAAAAGGTTAATCTTTACAAAATCACACATCCCCACAAATTGGTGCTCTCACAGGGACAATCATTCAAGAAGGAGGGAGGGGAGGCTGTATAGGCCATATTCAACAACTAGCTTGAAGTTGGAGCATAGCAGTAAAATGATCGTTACCATAAAAAGTTCCAGGCAAATCTGCAGGCTGTATGTCCTGGAATGGCCTCTCCCTTTCCTATCTTCCCTCACTGCTTTGCTCCCCACAGTCACAAAGGGACCAAGGCTTTTCATGATTCGTATCACGCCCCAATGCTGGAAAATTTCATTGTGTCTTCCCAGTGACCACGAGAGATGCCGGCTGCTTCCTTGCTGCATATGTTCCCACTTGTGATTTGCAGCGAGCGTATTCCTGACTGCAGCCACCCCTGTGTTTCCTCTCACTGGTTTCCTATGGGACAGACTCAGCAGCCCCTACCACGGCAAGACTTCCACTCAGAGTTCCTGCAAACCCTTATAAAGGCAGAAATCCTGGTGCAGTCAGAGGAAGAGTCTGTTTGGCAGCACTCTGGTTGCACCTTCAAAGCCTAAACTAACTTTGTTTTGAGTTACTGTATCTGTTAACCCCATTTTCATATGCAGTTAATATGGTTCCTTATTTTCCACCAACTGGCAACTAACTCCCATATAAAGATACTAAAAAAACCCATAAAATAAATGGTTACCTGTTGTAAGCAAAGTACCATGTCACAGTATAGTTCAACGTTCAGTAAGAAACTTACATATTTTTATGCCATCATAGAGTATCAGGTGGTGAATTCACCTTGATACAAAAACAATACAAGCAGTGCGCATCTTAGTCCTTTTGTGTCTACATTCAGCCTTTCCATGCCAAAAATTATAATGCAAGATGAAAGTCAAAGGGCACAACTAGTAACTCAAATCCAGCTATGCTTTATTCCTCCTAAACCTCTGGCTATGGATGTGCAACACTGAGATGTGTTTTAGATTCCCCTGCTATCTCTGCACACCTGATTTGCTAACCCTGAGACATGAAGTTGGCATAATTTTTAGAGAATTTTTTATTACTGTTATCCCGCAATGAAATTATTTAAATTAGAGGAAAAAGGAGATAGGATGGGGAAAGACACATGTAAACAAATCTCACTGCAGTAACGAGTACACTATTTGACAAACCATATGGCTGGCACAGTACTCTTCTTGAAGAAAATCCTCAACATACCTCTGAAGCCTTAGATAGGTTGAAAGCCCACCAGCCTTCCCTATGCCTCCTTCCCTTCCTTCTCACACAAAAAAAAGCATATAGGAAAAATATCTTCCTTAGCTAGGGATAAAAACAAAACAAATATTTAATTGGACATCCAAATAAAGCAAATAGAACACAGAAAAAGTGCACTATTTGTAGCTTGGGTGCCTATCAATCAACACAGCTCTCCTACAGCCAAAAACCCGAAGGATCACACAGCTCCTGCCGTGAGTAGATCTCTGTGTGCCAGACCAGTGCCTCCTCCTCCAGCCTGCCAGGCAATTCCCCCAAGCCCCTGGGGATGGCCAGAAAGGTAGTCCCGTTTCTGAGAAAAGGAACACCTTTCCCTTGTATACATTTCTCTGAAAGCTCCTGCTTCCTTCCAATAGCTCCACTCACTTTGGTGATAAAGTGGCAGCTACTCTTCCCAGCAGCCAAACCACAGCAGCCAACATCTCTGTCCGTGTCTGCTTCCAACAGCAGCACCTCAACTGCGATGGCACCCTAAACCAAGAGAGTTTAGTCTCTGTCTGCCTCATACAGCCAAACCAGAAGATTATTCTGGTTTCAAAGTTGTAACGTCAGAGTAGTTCCAGCAGGTTTTAAGACAGACGTGAAACCAATTGCTGAGCTAGGGGGAATTTTACAGAGCTAGGCCCGTATATGGTTGTTCTTAATATGGTACTTTGTACTTTGCTACTAGAGACACATAAATATTTTATTTTTGGATTACAAGGGTTGCAAACAAGGTATGCCAACTAATGTCAAACAGAATAGCTTTACAAATTCCAGGAAAGTTATGTGCAACGTTTAGGCAACACATACCCAACAACAGGCTTATTCGTAGTTACAGTAATAAAAGACAAGACATATACTCAAAATAAATGACCCCACTGGAAAATTCGAGGCACATTACTATAATTAAGCTAGAACATTTTCTGCAAAGTCATACTATGTAGACTTTTTAAAGTGGTGCTTATATCTGTTCATAAATTTTGGTATTGAAACATCATAAACTTTATTTTCCAACATTTTCAAATATGATTCAGCCCTGTTCCTTAACAAGACTGATTAATTTTTAATTACTTTTAAAAACAGCATTGGCAAAACTAGCTGTCAGAAGTTCATTAACTACAATGACATAACATTGAACTTAAGTATGACCAACTTTTTTGAGCACCTAAAAGTGAGTACTGCTTGACACTATGCTTACATGTCTCTCACATAGGGCATACTCCAGGTATATGATCGTACAAGCCCTTTGGTTTCTACTTCATCCCCAGTCTATGAACTAATGTAAAAACTGGCCTATGATCTAACATCTCTATTGATTGATCTGCATTGCTACTGCATGGAAGTGTCAGCATCTACTGTGAGGCCTATGCCATACTGCCTTCTCCTAATGTACCTGGAAGTCCTACAAGATCTTTAGTTTCACTTCATTAGGACTTATCACTGACATATATTTGGATCCACTGCATTCACTTGTTTTTTGAGAATTCAAGGAAAAATTTCTTATATGTTTACCACATCCTACAGATAAAAACAATACAGGCTGTACATAATTAGCAGCTGAAATACTTTTATAGGAATTTGAGTTACAAAACTATTACTTATTCATTTTCTTGCTCAAACAATTGAATGGTGCTCAGTGATCTCTCTGTCACTGGCAAACTTTTAAAATTAAACACTAGAAATAAATTGCCCCAGGTTAAATAAAACAATCCAGCAAACCAAACAAAAGCAAAAGCAAAAACGGAGCAATCTCAGCAACATATCCCCTCTTCATCGTTATCTAGCTGTAGCCAACACCCACTTCCACACAGAACCAGAAGAAAAAAGTAGGCCTTCCCGTATGTCCCGGAGGTTAGCAAATCTGGGCTGTTAAACAGCAGGAACTGGCAAATTCTAGAAGTGCAGAGTCCTAAAAGAGACGCCTGCCAGATACTTCCCTCTCCCACTCCAAAGAGGCTTCAATTCAATGCCTTCCCGAGTCTGTATCTCTGGCAAATGGCGGTATTTTTGCATGCATTTAACTGCAGTCATATGCAGTATCTGCACAAAATTATTACTGCTAATTCATTCCACCACAGACTAAGCATGGCATGTTACCTGCTATGGTCATAAAACCATTTTTGCCTAGTTCTCAAACCTGGCAGTTACTAGGCGTTCTTTCACTGCCTTTAAGCTGAGAGCAGAGAGATAAAAAGAGCAAAAGAAAATAAAAAAAAAAGGGGGGGGGGGGGGAGAAAGGTGAAAGCAAACATATACAAAAAAGTGGATGCAGAGCCAGATTTTTTCAGCGTGGAGTTTCAAATACTCACCACTCAAAATTCAAACCAGATTTTCAAAAAACCTAAGCCCCAGTAGTTTCTATTGTGATACTTACGATTAGATAGTTAAACAGATTTTAACAATCTGGTCAGTTATTTAGTTAACAGCTTATGAACTCTACTAAAAAAAAAACTCTTATAACTTAAAATTACATTTATTTTTCACGCAAAACATTTCAGCAAAAACTCATGCTCTGTATTTTGCAAGCCCTTGTTATTTATTTAAGAAAATATGAACAAAATCTCTCAAAGTTTTTTTTTTTTCCCACGATATGTCACTTTTCACACAGCTGTGAGAGGATGAATTGTGGCAGTGAAGTTCATGGTAAGGATGAGATTTTGAGTAGAGGAATTCCTGTTCACTGAAGGTCATGCGTCAGAAATACCCTTTTCTGTACATCAGGCTTTAAAAGGACAACACCTCACTTCCTGGTCTGAGCTGAATCTACTGTGAATTTTCAAAATAACACTGATGTGTTTTTAGCGGTTCAATTTGTAATGGCTAAATCTGCAGTTAAAAACCCCCAAAGCCCAACAAAAACAAAAACAAGGCTATCACCCTGTAGCTGGCTGCACTCAGCCTGCCTGCTTGTGGTTTACTTGCAGAAAATTTCAATAATGGAGGGATTGCTTTATTTTCAGGAGCGAGGGGAAAGAAATATTTTCCCAATATGATCTGTTCCTATTTATCTTCACACAAGCTCTGTGAGGAGGGAATATAAATTACTTTTTAGTTTTAATATTTAGTTTATTTGCAAACCTTTTCATTTTGTGCTCAAGCACAAAGAGCAGAAAACAAAATGAATTCAGAGAGAAAAGGGAGCAGTGACTGTATTTTCTCCACCCCTTGCCAAAAACACTACAAAGAATGGAAAAAACAATGTCTCACTTTAAGCCCCAGAACTGGTTAATCAAAGCAGTCGATGATCACACACACCAGCTAGGAAAAAAAGAGTTTTCTATTGATACTGTACTTATAACCACTACCTCTGGCAGCCTCAGACGGAAAACAGGAACCGCCATGCTTCTGTCAGAGGTCTGCAGAGCGAAAAAATCTTTCGGTAACCCCCACAAAACACACTGAGCAAAGGTGCAAGAAACCTCCTAGTGGGCAATTACTGAATAACCAGATCAGCAAGGACAGATCAGTTGCCTAATCCCCCTCAAGTCTATATTTGGCCCATATTCACACGCATGATCACCTGAAGATGAGGTATCGATTGGGATTGTAGGTATCAGAAGAGCCTACACAATTTTGTAGTTAAGGTACTAAGGCCTCGGTGTCAAAGATACATAGGAGCAGAGAGTTCCACCTATATAAACAAATTTCATAAATCATCCAGTATGGAATAATTTAGGTACAACCCAATAACCTTGCAGTACATCTTGTGAGCATATTGTTTTCGCTAGGTTACAGGATCACACTACACACAGATCGATGCGTTAAGACCACGGAGGATTGTATATGGCTTGTGATGATAAGCTTCTCATAAGCATTTCAACAACAATATCAAGGCTCATTTATCAGGGACACTCATTCCTCTGGGGTAATACCGAGGTATTTCAGATGTTATTTATTTTTTTAATGTTGCGATTATGATCCCGATTTTCCTCTTCCCTCCTCTCCCCACTCAGGCAATGCTACCTAGTGGGACCAACAGCCCTGCTAGCTTTGATTCACGCTCTCCAGTAGAAAACAAGGGGATGAGGGGTGAGGGAAAGGGAGGACGGAGCTTTACCCTCTTCATTTAAGAGAAGCGCCCAGCTCCCAGTCAGATCTCCAGATAAGCACACAGATTTCAAAAACTCTCCAAACAACAGTCCATCCTTGTGCTCCATGTTACCTTGCAAAAGATTTCTCCCATGTGAGACCTTCCCACGAGGGCCCCAACTGCCCTGTCTCACAGAGAGGGGCCTCACAGCCCACAGTGACCCAATCCAAACTAACAGAGCTAGCAGTATTTACTGATCATCTTCATGAGCTAAAAGATGAGTAAGAGTTGCAGAGAACGTACCTCTTCACCCATTCTTTTTCCCACAGATACTACGGAAAAGGAGGGGATAAATGTGGCACGCTCTGTTCCTTGACACTCGGGGAAACAACAGGAACATTTAGCCCAAACGTTCAAAACCAGTACAAGGTATTTTTAAAGCTCTATAGGCTTCTGGACCCCCCTTTTGAAGCTGTCAGTCTGCAACCCAAAAATATCACACAGTTACTTATTCGCTGTATTGGTAAACAAACTGGCAACAGTTCTTTCCCAACTCTTGATCACAGCAGGCCTGGCTGCAGGAAAGGTAGTCACATCTTCCGCCTCAAAATTAATTGCTAATATTCAACTAATTTTCACCCTATCTGTACAGTGAAGAGTAAGATTTTTGTCTAGTCTTTTCTCAGAGTAGGCAGTCTGAAGCACATTTATTTTCACACTGAGAACCCAGAGATTCAAAGGACAGTCTGCAAACATTTCAGAGGAAGTTATCCTTACCAGTATTTTTCAGGGAAGCCCTGTACACCAAATACTTGGGATCAAGAAGATGTAATGGGAAGTCTATACCCTAAAGGAGGTTAGAAATGCAACTACCAGCATAGCTCCCCTTTCTACCACCTTACTTTTCAGTGTTAAGATCATCCTTTAGGTAAGGTGAGAAACACTGACTTCGAAATACTGACTTCTCCCACATGATGATGTCATATGATTATGCAATATTGTCCTCTAAATATTACTGTATATTAAGGAATATGCCGTATTTCCCAGGCTTGTCCCTTGTGTTATTTTCTGGGTGATTTGCATCATCGCATGCAAGGCTCCCCAGGCTTGACAAGAGACTGCGTCACCCCACAAAGGAGTAATTTCCTTTCTTGCTTGCTAAATTTAGTTTAGCCTCCCTGTGGCCTCCCAGAAGGTGTCACCATGCACCAAGTGAAAAAAAAGCTACCCTAGAAAACAATCCCCCGCCCCAAATAATTATAGCTCAGGATCTATGCTTTAGATATTTCCTGGGTGCTGCTGGTCCATGGGCATGGAGGCACTCTTTCTCTGGAACGCAAGGAAGGCTCTGATGCCTGGTGATTAATTGAGCATGGTCAGCTTGACTCTCCTCAGGAGGAATGAGGAAACAGAGGTAGAAGAACCTGTTTGATGAAACTCTGAGCACTGAAGCCTGAGGCAGGAGCTTTGGTAGAATTAAGCACTGTTTCTTTTAAAAGTCTGTCTAATTTTTCCTCCCCTTTGCCTCCATTTTGTTTATAATCCATATATTGGAAGGGTCAATAAATGCACAAGTTCTATTCAAGCCATGGAAAACAGAGCAACACACAAGCCCTGAGAAAGGTATAATTTAATCAAAATCCCTTTGACTCAAGATGGTCCAAGCCTTCTACATAACATTAGCAGAGATTCAGTATTTCAGGGAAAAAAAAGGAATTTCTGTCATGCCATTAAAAATTTCAGTACCATTTCAGATAAGAGTTTTATTTCTACATGCTGCAATAACCAGATGCAAATATTTTAGCCACCTGCTTATCGTAACAGCAATAAATTGGGAGGACTGAATCAGTCTGGCTATTGTATGTACACTTCTCAGTTCATGCTTAGAGCATATAGATTTTCTTGTGTAACTTCTAGAAACTACTGTGAAGAAACTGGTAGTTTTCCACTTCAGCATGACTAGCAGTGAAATCTCATTATACCCACCCTTAGTTCAAATAATGCCAACAATGACTGCAGTCAGAATATCAGTAGCAAATTAACCTCATAGGGACAGTAAAGTATGTATTAGTGGGAGAGGAGGAGTCTAATTCAAACATCCTTTGCAAGCTCTGAATCTCCGTGCAGGCCATGGTGTACTGAGATACCCATACACCATGAATGGCTCCACTGAAGTCAACAAAGCTAAATGTGAGGGGCTTTGCAATTCATCTGAAAGTGAAGCACTACACCACTACATGCTCCTCTACCAAAAAGTCTTGATTGCATATTCAATACATTCAAAGTGATATCCACTCGGGAATCTACTGATGAAAAGTACTACACAAATTTGGCATTATTTTACTCTACATAAGGGAAAACCATGTACAAATGCTCCTAAACATGAGAGCAAAACTAAAGAAGGATTTTTCCTTTTGCCAGTAAGCACCTGGTATTTTGTTTTACCCTCTTGATGTCTCATTTTCATATCAGAGTTCTTATTAGTATAACAGACAAACAATGAAAATGTGAAAGTGATACAGTCCCTGTAGATCAGCTTCTATCTTTACTCAAGTGCTATACATGTCTGTGTACGTACAGAGCACTGATGATGTGCATGGCAAGCAATATTGGCAGTGAAAAAAAGCTGACAGCAGTAACCTGATTTTACTTCAGAAAGTAGCTCTAATCTTAGGACCTGATCCTGTCAGGAACTGAGAGCCATAAACTTACTAGAAATCAAGCAAGCTCAGCATTTCACTGGAGACACTCAGCACCTCGCAGGTTCAAATCCATACTTTTTAAAAGTCACTTCCTATTTGTCCTTTGTTTACCCTGGCTTATCCTGAACAGCGAGGCTTTCCGACATAGAGATAACTTTGGAAATGATTACTCTCATATTCTTTGATGATTTCAAAAGGCAGGAAAGAATCTCTCCCCTTTCCGAGGGCCACCCAGCTGAAGCAAAGAACATTACTTTTTTCAGGCATGCTAATAAGAGCCAGTAATAACTCAATTGAGTTGCCTTGGCCTTGAAATACCTGACCGAACTTGCTTTTGTTCTCTCAGTAACATATTTTCCTTCCGTATCTGCTTTCACACGTTATCATTCAGACAACCCTAAGAGGGAGGCTGCCCAAAAACTCCCCTTCCAGTCAACATAATCTCTTCCTGTGACACATATTCACAGCCTTAATGTGTTTTATCCATTATACTTCTATCACATTTGGATGGAGCCACTGGGAAACACAGTGCAGCAAAGTAGGTCTTCAAATTAAGCTTTCTAATGATTAAATATGTTAACTGTAACTAAAGCTGCTACCAGTCTCTCTTTCTCCAGGGAAAAAAAGAACACACAGGTGGTGGAGAATGGCATCTCCTTTCCTAGATTGCTAACAGGAAAGAAAATCCAGAATGAGTTGGACATACATACCCAAATAAATTATTTCATCCCTTCTCACCCTCATGTACTCCAGTTATTCTGAGCCAAAACCAACTTTTTTTTTTTTTTTTTAATCAGGCTAGCACATGCATGACATTCTGTGGTTATATACTCTGTTTCTGAATGAGGATCCCTCATAGGAGTTTTGATAAATGCAGCCTGTCACCATGATTTTTAAATTCTGCCAGGAGCAAAAGTGAGGTACTTCTCAACTGAGGAGATGCAAACAGCAACAATGAAACAGTGATTACAAGTACCACTGGGAGAGTAAGGTATAAGAGGGAAGTGGTACTGGAAAAGTAGTATTCCTTAGGATAGCAGGGTTGAAGGAAAGTAGCATTGAGCCCGTGGGTTTGAAGATGTAAGCCCTGGGATGTGGGATCTGAGCTTTGGGGCAGATGGCATTTTGAGGCACAAAGGAGTTACCTACCCAGGGTCTTCGATTATGGCTCTTACAGGGAACATAGCTTGTGAGCAGAGATACTTTCAGGACTGCTGGGTACCCCTCCCATACACTCTGTTTTTTGCTGTTGAAATGCGTCAGCCTTGAGATGAACATCTAACATACTACATTCATATTTTAGGAAGTGAGGACACAAATGTCAACTTCACGCTGAAGCAATGATGACTGATACAGTCTTACATTGTACAGTGGACCTACCAACAATATTAATAAACAACTCTGTATTCATCTGGTATTCATTCAATTCTAGTATATATTCAAAGCATTCTGTCTTAACAAAGCTCATCCTTAATCAGTGTTACTGTTCCAGGAAAGTAAGCCTGTGACACCAGGAGACTTTGAAGAGAACTGGTTGTATCTAGACACCATGTCTTCTTGTATTTGCCTAACGCAAGAAAATCGTAGCTTCTCTGCAGTCAAAGGTGTCGCACTATTATAAGCCTACAGTAAGAAATCAAGCTGCTAACATACTCCCTTAAGCCGCTATTCTAATTGAATTTCATGAGCCACATAGACTTGAAATCAAGCAAATCCCTAAGACTATATTCTAAGGGTTTCTTGCTGTAGATCACTGACCAGTGTATTGCAAGGTCAGTATTAAATTTTGGATGGCTGTAAAGAAATGCCTAACTTGTGAGTTTAAAGTCAATTCTCATGAACAGATGAAAACTCTAAGTAACTGAAGCCATAAGTTCATCACCTTTGCACTCCAGTGCCTTCACCTTCGCATAATACCACAAAACTGATATTCCTGTCACTGAGTACTTTTAGTAAGATAGATCTTAACAATCCACATTTTGACATTTTTTCTATAGTGTCTGCACAATACCTTTTGGATGAAAAAACTGTAAGTGAAAAGCTTTACTACACTTACAAGTCCAGCTGTTAAATTTATACTGATCAGGAAGCTCAATAATATACACAATATCAAAAGACCCAACAGAATGCCACTTCCTCACTGTGAAAGGATGGCAACAGTATGTTGTGTCCTTCCCCCCACTTCATTTGAGCTCCAAACACAATAAATAATTAATAATTTTGCAAAGCAACCCTGAGTAGCTAAACTGACACCTCCTTTTTATTTCCCCAGAATCTCTCTTCCTCAAATTCATAAAGCCTCAGTTGCTATAATCTGCATCAAATTTATCCCACCCAGGATCAATCCTGAAGCGTAACACGTTAACCCCAAGTGATGTTAGCATATCCGGTGTAGTGACTCTGTGGCTTTTTCAAAACCAGGGACAGCCTTGTGTAAACCACAGGCTAGTAGTTTGCCAGGCAGGCAACACCAATATAATCTCACTGTATCTGTTTTATAAACACGCTCAGGTGTTGGGCTATCAGGCTGTGCTGCACTGCACAGCTGTTCCACAGCACACACCAGCTGCACTTACTCTCTCTTCACACAACTCCAGCTGTAGGATCCTAAGCCTTTCTACCGCTAGTAACGAAGACAAGGCCCTGAAAATGGAAAATTAGATGTTCTGTTTCTTCACATGAGTGACCCAAATGGAAGTCCCATTTCCTCCGAATTTAGTGCATGAACAATCAAACAACAAATACTTCAACTTTACGTTTTGTCTGCTGCTGTCTTCTACCATATCAACTAGTTATGGGATTATAAATGATATACAAAATTATGGGTTAGGATGACAACTTTCAAAAGTGCTCAAAACAATTCATTCTACATTTCCAAGGGATTTGCACATCCAAATCTTCAGCCCCTTTGACAGACTACGTATATTCATACACAGGTAGGCTCAACACTGGGGGCACTCCAAGTACATGCATGCAGGATACCTCTAGATGGTAATTTTTTCACTGTAACAGTAAAGCTGGTGCTGCCCCCAACTAGTCATCCAGAAAAGCAGCCCAACTTCAAACTACTGACTCTGCTTTGACAGTCTGGAAGCCTGGTTTTATAGATCCATAACTCTACAGAGAAAGCTCCAGTGTCAAGAATGCAGCAAGACAGAGGTCCTGCATTTCTGTTTGTTCACTACAACTGAAAGAAAGCATCCCCACAATAAAGTGGTTGCAGAATTGAAACAGAAAAAAAAACAACCAAACCATAAATCCAATAGCCTGCAAAAGCTATGCTACAAGAAGGAAATAGAAATGTGATGGTAAGAATCCTTCTTTTAGAAAAGGAGAGTGAGAAAAGTGATTGACAGATGAGGAAGAAGCTGCAAGACAGAAAGATATCTAAAAGGTATCACGCAGAAACCTTATTTCAGTATTCTAGGTCTCAGCCCCAGTCTCCTTTCTGTAAAAATGAGGATACTGATACCTCCATCGCAAAACTCTTGAGATTAAAACCATAATGCTTGTGCCATACTTCCGGGTGACATGGAGGAATACAGTTTCTCCATCCATTACACTTCACAGAATCATAGAATCATTAAGGTTGGAAAAGACCGCTAAGATCATCGAGTCCAACTGTCAACCCAACACCACCATGCCCACTAAACCATGTCCCTAAGCACCTCATCTACACGTCTTTTAAATACTTCCAGGCATGGTGACTCAACCACTTCCCTGGGCAGCCTGTTCCAATGTTTAACCACTCTTTCAGTAAAGAAATTTTTCCTCACGTCCAATCTAAACCTCCCCTGGTGCAACTTGAGGCCATTTCCCCTTGTCCTATCGCTTGTTACTTGGGAGAAGAGACAGACACCCACCTCGCTACAACCTCCTTTCAGGTAGTTGTAGAGAGCGATGAGGTCTCCCCTCAGCCTCCTTTTCTCCAGGCTAAACAACCCCAGCCCCCTCAGCCGCTCCTCATAAGGCTTGTTCTCCAGACCCCTCACCAGCCTCGTTGCCCTTCTCTGGACACGCTCCAACACCTCGACGTCCTTCTTGTAGTGAGGGGCCCAAAACTGAACACAGTATTCGAGGTGCGGCCTCACCAGTGCCGAGCACAGGGGCTTCCTCTTAGGAATGCTGTGAAGAATGCTTGAGCTGAATCTGTTTAAGATTCCCCAGACTCAGATATTTTGCTAATGAATTTCATTACTACCTGAGACAGATAAGATCTATATATACCACTACGTGTAAATCTAAAGCAGACAAAGGCCTATTCTGGAACCACTGATATAAAAGGCTGGATTATTCATTTTATAAGATTTTATACCTGAATTATGAGTGAATGCCCATCCCATCATTTCTCATTACTGACTTCCTCATTTGTCCGAAGGAATTATGTGAATGGAAATAAAGGCAAAAATTACAGAAGAGAGAGGAGATAACGTCTTCTATCACAAGTAGATGCAAGACAACTAAGTATGTAAAAACTTGTCTGACCAGTTCATGGCATGCAAGATTATGATGAAGTTACTACACATTATCTCATGGCTCACTACAACTTCAGACCATAAAGTAATCAGGAACACTTTGTGCACTGTGAAAATTAATTCACCAACCTCACCTGTTACCACAAACACTAAGGAAAACCAAGCAATACTGATGACAGCCATTTTTATGTTGTGAACTGTTATGACATTTTGAAACTTTTATTTAAATAAAGCCTGCTGCAGATATGATCTTCCTTATTTGTGTAATCTGGTCTAAAGTGGCTTCACTTTGTTGACCGTCAGTCTTATTTACATGTTCCTTGGTTTGGCACACAACTTAAGCTTCAGCCTCTTTCTCTGCTGACTCACGTGAATAAAAACACTCTCTTTTAACTACTCAGCTAGACAACTACTGCTTCCCCATGGGCCATCAAATACGTTTTTAAAAGTTGCAATAACACACCATTTATTTCTTTTGCATACTTCTGTTCTGAAAAGTATAGATTTGTATTTTGTTATGCATTTCGTATGGCTTTTGCACGTCACTTCTATCTTGATACACAGGTCCAAAACCGCTATAGATCTTATGTTGTAGTTTATGACCTTATTATCCAAAAGCGAGATAATAAGTTTTCTTATTTTACAGCATAAGCTCCTCCAGGAAGAAACTATGAATTTTCTGTTTCTGCACAAACTAACACATTGTGAGTGTTATCAAAGAGAAAGTAATAACTCCTACATTCAAAACTGTCACCCTGCCAGAATGTATGCATCCACACTCCAAGGAGGTTTCAGCAATTCACTCCTGTCTTACTGGGGATATCACTAGCATCAAGTACATTTTCACAGGTGCATAAAATGTCTCCGAGACTTCACATTATTTGCATCGTAAAGTTGATTAACCATGCATAAAGCTTATATACAGGGGTTCTGCAGACCGGCACACTGCTGCTGGGAAGCAGATTTTACTTGCTAGTCTGCAAATAGGGTGCAAGGCTGATTCACATTTGCTGGAAGAGCTGCAAACTTTCTGACAGTTCTACAAAACATTCGGCCTGTAATTTGTCCTACTGATCACTGCCACAATTACACCCAGGTCCCAAACAGAAGCAGCCCATACAGTTCAGTGGGAGACTGCTGTAGGGAGAAGAGGCTTCACCAGAGCTGCCCCCATTTCTTACCCTGCCTGCCTTCCATTTCAGTCAGATGCTTTTTTTGACCTTGGTCTTCTAGGAACAGCATAAAAGACAAAATGACATTCTCACACTTCATATATGATTTTTAAATCTGACTTTAAAAACTGTAAACTTTGGATTACACTAAGGATTTTGAAAGCTTTATGGTATTAATAACACTGATACAGCAAAACAGCACTTGGCCAGAGGGTGCACACGTTTTAAACCAAATATAACAGTTGGAACATGTTAGAGCCTGTCAGTTTGATGTCCAGCGTACATTCAAACAAGGCTAGAGATCAGTTTCATTTTATTTGTTCAAATACCCAATGATTTACTATTGTTTTATTAATGAAGTATCAGTCAGGAAAAAACAACATGTTGAGGTTTTGAGTTTGGGGTTTTGTTTTTGGTTTTTTGGTTTTTTTACTTTAACAAGGCTCTGAACAATACCACTTGCAAGAAAACATGTGTGTACCAAACTGAAGAGAAGGCTCATTGGTCAGAACTAACAGTTCTGACCACTGCATTCACAAGCAGTTCACAATGCACTCACAAACTCATTCATGAACAGTTTAGAAGCTGAGCTTTCTACAGATACAACACTGAAATAACCACTGATGAAAAGACAGCTGGGTAACACTTTCAAAGGACTGCTGAATCAGGAGCCTAAATTCTTCCTGTGACTTCCACATATCTGAAAAATTTACAATAGGCCTCAAGTCTGCGAAATACATAAAGTGCAATATTAAACATACACGGAATTCAACTGATGGTGATGTAACTACCCATCTCCCTAACTCGGCTAGTAGCACAGAGGAATCACTATGGATGCAACTAAATGATACACGTACTCTCAACAGTTTCAGCAACCAGGAACACCACTCAAAGAAATTCCCATTAAAATCAATATAGGAACATCAGCTTTGAATTGGTGTGCAAGACAAGTTACGCCCTGTCTGCCCTCCAGTCATTAGTGTACAGCACACACTACACACTTAAACTTCTTTTGTGTTTGTTTAAGGTATATTGTTTTTTGCTTACTCACACATCTACTTACCAACAAAACCAACACAGAAAAGATTCTGCTTTTCGCACTGCACTGGGCTATGACAAACAGAGGTCAACTGTACCTGATCTTTTTTTTTTATACCATATTGCTGCTGTACAGTGAACACCTTTCAAAAAAGGATCGGGACCCCACAGTCCTACTAAATTATATATACAAGAAGGTAATATGATAGCCCCCACCCAAGGCATCTTGCAACAAACGGGCAAAGCGGACACAAAGAATGCGTGTGAACTGGCAAGGAAAGAGCACCTAAAGAGAGCATGGGAACTTGCCTAGGTCGTGGCGTCTCGGCTGCTAACGCACCATGGAATTGTTAAAAATCAGTTTAGCTGACTTTGTATTTTAAAACCTTTACATGGTCTTATAAAATATGCATATGCAAAGCTACCTCCTAAATATGACCACTAAACCAATATTCTTTTTAATGTAATGGACTTCACTATATATATATATATAAAAATAAATAATGTATTGCATAAAGGTCATCAGAAAGAGCTACAAGGTTTTGCTCTTCAGGTGAAAAGCACTGTCACTTGCTTCTGATGCAATGGGTAACACTTCTACGAAATCAGTATGAGAGGTTAATAAAACTCTTCTTTCACCTTTCCTCCTCTCAAAGCCGTGACGTGGCTCTGAGAACTTGCTGGCACAAAGAGTAAAGGTGTGGAATAAAACTTAACAAAGCTTATCTCAGCCCAGTGACATTAGTATATAAGATTAACCCTATATATCATGTCTGTATCTGATTATTGTACTGGTAGTGCTCTAACCCAGCTACTGATTAAGAAAAAAGCTCACATGTAATAATACAGTTAATACCAGCTTTCATGGAATTATACAGAAATATCCTGTAGTTCCCTAAAAGTGGGTGATCCCAAGCATTCTTAAAGCTGTAAGGGATACTCAGAAATAACTGGAAATTTGGGAACCATGGACTGGATCATAAGGGCTGTCCCTCTAAACCTGTCAACTCCTTGAAGAGAAACACCACATCATGCAAAGCATCAGGATCTCCAAATATCTCCAGCAAAATTTCCACCATTGCCTCTCCTCTTGAGATTTTGAGTTAGGGACACCAAGCAAAGATGAGCTGATAGGCTGCTGCTAAGCTACCTCTACAGCCTTTCACACTGGTAAGCATTTTGCTATCATTTCTTCTGGCTTCCCCAACCTGCCTTTTTCGATTTGTGCTTGGACTGTAATTTTTTGAAGACAGAAACCATAATTTTGCTTTACATAAAAATACCAAACAAAACTAGGTATTTTCTGTGATTAGGAGTCCCTGAAAATCCCAACAGCCAGTACCAACTAAAATTTTACAAGTGTTTCCATTGCTTGGGAGATTCCAGTCTTCAGGGACAGATCATGTTCCTTCAACATCCCACCAATTCCGCTAAAACCAGAGCATTTTGCTTGAAGTTCAAAGCTACCATATTACACTTCTTCCTTCAACCACTTCTGTAGTATAACTAACTGGAAAGTCAGTGCATCACTTCTTTCAATTGAAGATAACTCCTCCAACAGCCACCAGTCTAATCAGTTAGTTCCCTGCTGCTTGCTGAGAAGCACAGTGCAAACATGCTCTGGATGAGAGCGGCTGGGCAAATCCCGTAGAGCTTCAGATACTGAAGATGCTTCTGAGTCCTACTGACACAAGGAGCTCACTGGTCCACCAGAGTGACAAGGAGAGGGAAGGAGTTGGAGTGGTAGGAATAACAGGAATATGGATATATGGGAAGTAATAACAAGAAAAATGAAGGAAAAGTTAAAACAGACAGCCAGGACTTGAGGACAAGGTGATAGCAGTGGATTAAGGAGAAAAGAAGCAGGCCATGAGGTCAAATGTTCAAGAGGTGCCAACCTTTTGCCAACATAGTTACAACCCCTTGTAACTATGGGGTTACAAGGAAGGAAAATGCAAGGAAACTCAGAGGAAAAGAAGAAAAAAAAAAGAATTCCTCAATAAATCCAACTAGAACCACGTAAGAAAGAGAACAAAGTGGACACAGCATGAATGACCTTTAGCCTTTCCTTTTCCAACACATTCTCAGACATCGTTTTCAAAGACCATGGATCAATCTCACCTTGAAATAAAGGGAAGTTGACAGAGGCCGCAAAGACTTATGCAATGAGTAAATATGGTCCCAGCAAGAAAACTCTACTTGCAACAAGTCTCTGTAGAGATCTGTAGCAGGACATTTCATTCACACAGCCTGCTAGCATTGCCAACATCAAAATCTTATGCAATCCTGTAAAGGTCACCCTATCATTTCTTGATCATCTTGAAGCCCTAACAGATAAAGAAAGATGGAGAATTGGCAGCATGAAGACAGAACAGATGATAAACAGGAAACTGAAAGAAAACAAGGAAGGAGAAAACGCTACTGTCTTGCTGGCTTTTAATCTGTGAAACAAAGGAAAGCGATTCCAACCCTTTCCTCATCACCTATGCAGAGTATGCATCAGTCTTCCCTTCATGTCTCCACCACCATTTCATTTGTATCATTGCTACCACGTCACTATCTAAAGATACTTATAGATATTAACATTGACAAAGCCATATATTTTTTAATGACATTAAAAAGGCCAATGTACTGAAGAACAGAGAGTTCTAAAATGCATAAGAAACCCTGGTCCACCACGATAAGAGGCTTGTTATGCATTTATACTGTAAAGTACTGAAGGTTGGAAACATTAAGTATTAAATTTGCCTACTCTTCATTTAAGATACAGAGATACAGTGGGGGCTCGCTGTTCAAACAATGCAGACGTGAAATTTATTTGGTAACATCTAGCCATTATTCATGCTTTTTTGTTCCTGCCTGTGATGAAATTGCCCAGCAGGACACCAGAAACAACCAAAATGATTCTATTGTCTGGAACAATTAAATCAGCTCAAGTTAGACGATATAAGGCAGAAATGACTGACTGCAAGCCTCCGATGGAATCAAACTTTGCCTTTTTTAATTCTAAAAGCAATGGTCTTTCTTTACTTCTGTTGTTCAACAATTCAAGCCCTACAGAGTTCAGTAGGGAAAAACTCTTAGAACTGTGTAGCTTTTCTCTAACACTGCTTCCAATAAAATAAATGTTAAAACTCCTGTTATATTTAATGGGCACATGCCAATATCACTAGGTTTTTTAGCTGTGCTATTCAGAACTATGTGAAATCTTGGCTTCTGTAACTTCTGTTAAATCACAGCAATGATAATTTAAGATTTAAATCCTAGAGTAATGTAAGTGAGAAGACACTCAGAAGTCAACTTTACTAGCAATTCAAGCTACTGACTGCAAATAATGATCAGAGTAGGTAATAATTCTGCAGATGTTCTTACATCATATTCATTTGCATTTTGCTTTACTAAAATATAGTGCAAAGTACATAACTGCCATGAAAATTACCCAATATCTAGAATTATTTATTAGCTTTACAGTTGCAGTTTCATATTAATATTGCCGAATATACTTTTTAAATCTTCTAGTGACTGCCTGCCAGATAGCAAAGCAGTCACTTACAAATGCAAGATTAAAACTTTTTGTCAGCCTTCTGTAATGACCGCTTTGCCCCCAAATGGTAGAAACCCCTGTAACTGCTACAATTTGCATGACTCAAAAGGGCACGCGAGATATCCCCATTCTTCAGACCTTGCTCTGTCTAGCTTGACAGGGTTGGTTTGGTTGCCCCCCAAAAATGGCAGTTTTCCAAGCTGTCTTTGGACTTCTGATCTTATTCCATATGCAAATAGTTCCAGCCCTACCTTTCCATGTGGATGGAGGGAAAGTCTCTTCTCAGTCCCCTCTGACCACAGATTTCCCATTACTTGCATACTCTATTGTTTCCAAAACCTCTCTTACCGTGAACTGTAGATGTCTTTCTCTTACAGTCTAATAACTGGGGTGAAGCAAAGCAGATTAAGACAGTACCCAGGTACAGCAGAACTGAATTCAACCAGCCAATTCCAAGCAGAAAGGCTCTCGCCTCTAATTTTTTACAAATTGTATTCACAGCTTCCCTTCAAAATTTGAAAACCCCCAAAAAGTTCACTTAAACGGAAGTTTAGTTAGGGAGTGGAAACTAATTACACTTAGATGCCAAGTCCTACAGTTCCAACTTAAATCAAATCCTCATTTCGGCAGTATTTAAAGAATTCTGGACGGGGAGGGCAGAGATTTAGTTTTGATGGCTGAGGAAAGCAGAAACCAGGCTTGCATGTGCAAGATTTGCAGAAGAGTAATAAATCAGTAGGAGTAAAATAAAAGTAAAGGATGTTGTTAAATGTTATTTATTCTTGGTTTTCCCTTGGAACACAGGCCCCAGTTGAAGGAAGAATTTAAACACGTGCCCGCATGAAATCCAGTGAACCCAGTGAACCCAGCAAACCCAGTGAGATCAGTGGTTTACTCACAACCATGAAGTTCTGCATAGTGTCTACGGAACCGCCTGAGCTGGAATAATGATACGCACTGTCTAAAAACTGGTGCAAGAAGGACATGTAGGAATCGTTTTCACCCCACTTGGACATTTCTTCAAGTTCAGCTTTGAATTAATACCTATGAACTGGACTCTGTTACTGGTAACTTTGTTCTAACAAATACTTTCTACAGAGTTCAGTAGAACTACTTTCACTATGTGGAACTTCGTATCGGTATTGGTATTAGCAACAATAGGATGAGATTCTGATCAGTCGTGGGATCAAATCCTGACCTACATGTACGATAATTCAGTGCCATGTGAAATGCATGCTCTACTACACATTTTTCACGCCCTGAGCAATTTTTTTCACGTCTGAAGTGAGACTTCAAAAGCTATACACTGAGCAAAGCAGGCAAAAAAAAAACCCAGAACAGGTCAGTGAGCAACATACGGCCTTCAACTAGTCAATTTGCCTATGCCAGCTCATCCCTGTCTCCTACGTGTGTAGCTTTCTGCTGTTGCCAAAAGGGCAGCTGGAGTATGTGGGGCAGCAGCAACTACTCATTACCCTCCTCCAGGTTTCTCTCCATACCTCACCTCTTCCTTTCCCCACTTTGCCCTTTCTCTCTCCCTGCAACCACGGAGGCAGCTTCTTCCCCCTCTATTGCTTCTCAGCAGGCTGGGAAGCACCGCAGGTAAGCAGGAGCTGTTAGGAAAGAACGTTTCTAGCAGGGAGTAGGAGTAGAATTATGCAGCTGTAGAAAGGGATTGATACGAGATAGTGGGTGAGCTGCATGGTGACTGTACCACATCCCCAGCAGAGAGGGAAAAGGCGAAGCACAGGAGGCAGACAGGCTGGCGGAGAAGGCAAGGAAGACCCCTACCTGTACAAAGTGCTCTCCAAAATCTCCCAACTCCTCTTGACAACCGCCCACCCTCACAATTACGCTGAGTCCCTGTGAAACCCTGCTGATCCCCTGTAGCTCTCTCACCCTCACCCCCCAAACCTGACAGACCTTGCTCAGTGACAGCCTTGTCATGCGGAAACCTATCAAACAGGACAGCAATTTCCCTTTCATTTCAACAAATACTCTTCTGATAACAATGCTTTTCAGCAGCCCATGAACCGCAGTTTAGACGAGATGTAAAGCTTTCACAAGCAAAAATCCTAGGCCTTTCAACACCATCAGCACAGATAAGTTCAGCCAGCAGATGAAAATAAAAACGAAAAAACGCTACAATCACACTGCTAGCCCGATGCCAACCTTCAGCAGCGTATGGCACAAGCAGAGGTCAACGCGCAGGGTGACCTGCACTAAAATGACGACGATTCCACTCTCCATCTGCCAGCTACAACAGATTACCTGCTGACTGAAAGGAGTTCCCATTTCAGCAACAGAATGGCATTTAAAAAAAAAAAAACAAACAACCAAAAAAACCACCACAAAAAAACCAACCAAACAGAAGAACTCTGACAAGCACCTAAGCAGTCTTTACAGTTAATTCAGATTAAAGGCGCTGGAAGGAGACAGTTCTACTTCTCACATCCATGGACAGCTCACGGGACCAAGGACTCAGAAGAGTTTTAATCCCTCCCCTGCTATTGCCTTTTGGGTGACATTCAGAGCTCCGTTAACCTAGGTGTCTAACTGTATTGACTGCAACTTGAAGACCTAGTCTTTCCAATAGGAAATTTTCTTCAATAGTACACTATAAGCATGACACAAAAATACGTAACTCAACAGGTTCAACAAGTACGTAAAAGAAAGTACTTCTTCCCCATGCCATTTCCCATAACTCATCATCAACTTGTTATTGAGATATTATATTAATTCATAATAAACTTGCTTTATGCAATGGTGGCACAGTTGCATGACTAACTTCACATTGATAAAATGGAAATATGGAAGGATGCTTTTAAAAAAGTATAATGTTTTAAATTTAGATCTTAAGAAGCAGCACTGAAAAGAAAAAAAATAGTATGGAAGATATTTAGGACTAGCAAAGAAAAGCTCACTGAAATCTGTGTTTTATTTTTTTTCTGACAGCGTTAGGGATTTTTTTAAGAGAGAAGAAAATTAAACTTGTTTCATTAACCTAAATACAGCTGTAAATTATTTCCAGTGGAAACAGAGGCTTTTCTTGCTAAACGTTGTGATGTTCTGACTGATTTAGTGAGTTCTGCTACTCAGCCCTCAAAAGGATTTCTTAGAACAACTCGATAGGTTTTCTCGTGTACAGCTGGGCTAATGGCTAAGACCCTTAGATGGAGTCTTTGGCATAGGTCCAATCACACTGATTTCATCTATCATCAACTCTGGAAAGTGGACTTGAACTCGGAACCCATACTACCGATCATCCAAACACATAAACATTGATCGTGCTAATTCACAGGAGTGTAACCGCAAGGCTAAATATCAACAGAATTTTCCTTCCTGATCTCAGTTCTACTGATTAAAATGTAGCTGCATTACCAACTCAAGTGCAACGTTCACATATGCCACATGTAAGGAAGCTAGATAAAGACATACTTTATTATTACAGGAATTACCTAACTCAAAAAAATATAGCCACAGCTTTCATGTTGTTAGTTTGTTTTTCAGTCAGAACTTGCAGGTTGTTTATTGTTCTGTATTTCGGATTTTTCAAAGTGTAAGTTCACCAACATCCTCTTGAATACTCTGTGCCATTCTATGTAACGTTTTATGTGCTTACAGAAAGACCTGTCACGTCATAAATACAAAGCTCTCTTTAAAACTGCAGTGTAGCCATGACTAAAAAAATCTGCAAAACTGACACTTTTACTGTGCTATATCTGTATTGATGCATCACTGGAAAAGCAGCCATCTTTTTAATTGTCACTATACCCTTTTTTTAGAAACCCAAACAAATATTTTATATTGATCTTTAAAAAAAAAGAAAAGTATATATTTTGTTTAAAAGCTTCCACCCAGTAAAATCTGAACCACCGATTTAGGCCACAACTTTGATTGTTTTTTTTTTAACATAGATATATATTCAGGGAATATACACATTATAAGGTTAAAAATAATTTTTGCAACTGATGAATACTCTGTAGGTAAAAGGAACCAGGATTTTGCATATTTATCTGATTTGTCCTAATACAATAGAAGCTATCATGATTTCAAGCTTTGTACTTGTTTATCATTAATGTTTCCACTGTAACCATGGTATCAGTATATAGCACAGGCTTAACAGTGAGAAAAATACCCAGTATTTTCCTAAAAAAGTCATCTCAGAAAAAATACAAAGATTTGCACAATGGCAAAAACCAATCAAAGTAGGTGAGCTGGCTAAAGAGAGAAACAGTTTCTTTTTAGGGGAAAAAAACCAAACCATTATTTCTTTGCAAGTCTTTTTCGCATTTTGGACTTCTGACAAGAGCCTAGAAATATATTACAGGATAAGTAACGTAACCTTGACCTTAGTGCAGATATTATAAAACAAATATTGAAATTTCCTTACAAAAATACGTTATTATATGAGATTGAAAGCATTAAAGCTATTAATATATTGACAAGAGCTGTTCTCAGCACATGAGCATTTTCTCAAACCTACTCGAACAGTGACAGTCCAGTCCTGCAAGAACTGTTGCATCATCCTGAAGGTAGAGGGGCAGCAGTGCAATTACACGACACACACTCAACAAGTATGTGGTACCCAGTTCAAACTTTCAGGACTGCTTAAAGGGAAACCCTCAGAATGGCATAAAAAGACTTTATGGCCTCCAAGAGTGTTTCTTAGGTTGCATTTATTTGATGTTTCAGGCAGTTAGGAGGAATGGGTTCCTGTGATTGCTGCTTTTAATTTCCTCTTATAAAGTTTGGAAAGAGTACTACAAGAAAATCTGCCTTAAATGCCAAGAGCGAAATGCAGGAATTAGTCCTCTTATTAAACAGAAGAAACTGACTGTATCGTTCCAGCAGATCTTAGTCTAAAACTGGTTTAGGCCACGTGCATTTTTCTTGTACTGTGAAACCCATTCATTTCATAGACGACTTCTCTTTTTCAGATTTTAATATAGACTCCAGACACTGATGAAGATACCAGTAAATCTATTTACCTCACTATGGACTCTATAGAGATGTCATGGCCACAGGCCTTATTTTAACTCAGTGAAATCAGACAAAAAAAGTGATTTTGTAAGAGCCAGTTCTCTGAAGGTCCCTGTCTATTAACAATCCAATAAACACACTCGGTATTACAATTACAGTGACACTTTCAGTAAATGGGAAGATTTTGGAAAGGGTAGAGCACAATCCTATAAATACTTGCCTCCCCACCAATTCTAACTGTGATACAGGGAGGGTGGCGTACACGGTGTACCGCACAAACACAATCCAAACTACGAGGATTTACAGCACAAAACGAGGTAAGTGATGCTTCAGAAGCTGCATTATATTGAGCTGACCAGTTATAATCCACTGCCATGTCCTCAATTCTGTCACATCAACAGACAACAAGCGTAGTCACTCCCTCGTCTCCTCCCACCCAGTGAATGCTGGACAGCAATGAATCCTGGTGCAATAAAACACAGCATTTATCTGATTCAGCTATGTAGTTCTTCCCAGATCATGTTTACAATGGGCCTCAATCTGTTAAATTCCACTCTTTATCTAGGGAACATGTTCAGACATTTGAGTTCACCTTAAAAATCAGAGCCAGAACATACCCCAGCACACCAGCCCCACCAAAATTCAAACTTGGCACCTGCAAGGTCCTTCCAGATTTGGTGACAAACTCACAACATGTACCATACACAAAAAGGACATACGAAATTATCATTCTTTCACTGAAAATCTGTGATGACGTCCTCATCCCATTGCTCTCAAAGATGAAACACCCCTTGATTTCAGGAGAGCCACAACTTGATTATCATTCAATCCAGGTAAAAGACATCTGCAATACTGCTGCATTTGTCTTTTCCTGATTTGGCTATTTTTCCTCTGCCTATCACCCAGTTCCACCATCCGAGCTTACTAATGTGTAGCTTTCATAGAGCATCAGAATAATCTAGATCCTAATTATAACAATGTAACATATGTAGCAGAAGTGAAAAATATTTTAAAGTTAAAAAACTAAAAGTTTTAACAGTAAAGTTATTCAGCTCCTCATCAGCATAAATAGAGCCTAATTCTTTCACACCTTTCCATCATTCTGACATCTCTTTATACCACTGCATTAAGTAAAGAAGCCCCAAAGAATACGTGAAACTCAGAGCTATTAACTCCCGCTATTTTTACTTTGGTCCAGGGTTCTTTGTCTGTTTGCCAAAGAAATACTGCCCTGACTAGTATCCTTGACCATAACAAACAAATACACAAAAAGATGAGCATACACATTTCAGAGGGCTGGTCAAGCAGGGCACATTTAAAATGAGAAGACAGCTGCTATTGTTTTATTATACATCTTATTTAAAGGATATACCATTTAACTGTTCAACTGCAGAAATGTGAAATGTGCATAATCACGTTTCCTGTGTTTCTTTTTTTGTTTGTTTGATTTTTCCGCGTTAAATCACAGTACCTGAGGATGTCAGACCAAGGATTTTCCAGTTTTTTTGTACACCTACTGAGGCATGTTAGCCTCTGGGTCTTTAAGACGCTGTAGAAGCTGTTAGACACGTTGTGTATACAGGCAACAGAATTTGTCTGGTTGGGGCCAAAATCCCCCAGGACCCTTTTATCAGTTTCAGGCATTTGAAGAAGCGTTGCATTAGCTCTACGCATAAAAGTGTAGATCAGCTGGGGGAAGGAAGGAGGAGCATCAGTGTTGATGCAGTGAGCTTCCAAGTGACACGAAGACCCCGAAGTGTCTCGTATCAGAGGTCAGGTCTGGATTTTTAAGGCTCGTCATTGCCAGGCTGACCAAGAGCATTCACACTGAAACGATGAACTCGGTCTAAGTGCTGGATCTGGGTTTTGCGGTAATGTTCTGTATGGGTGCATTTGGTTGAGGTTTTTCAAACACAGTAAGATAACTAGACTTGTATTTATGTAACGTAATTTCAGAAACTGAAATGGTAATTATACATCTCTTACTTAGATTCAGCATATTTCTCTTTCCTCCCTTGCCTGTAGACCACATGCATTAGGTATACAGTAACCATGACTATCTCAGTATAACAAAGCGTGGAAATAATGAAAAGCCTTCAGAGCCATTACATGCCCTTGGCAACCTAGCTCTGCAAGACAGATGTTGCATCCAGAGCCACGCCACTGAAAATCATGTGTACATGTATGTATCTACAGCGCGAACACTTACCCAGTCCTCGAAGTGGCGGCTCCCGTTCTGCAGCAAGTCCTCGAACTGTATAGTGCAGTTAGCTACAAAATCGTCGTACCCGATGGGGGCATCGTGGAAAACAGCCATCTCTATCTTCCTGCCATTACAAACGTCGGTGACAAATTCATCGTTCCAAGCAGGACTGTTGGTCTTTTGCTTGGTTGAGGTCTGCCCGATCCTGGAGTCATCCACATTGAGGGCTATGTAAGGGTCCAGCAAAAAGGTCTGTGGCCTGGGACCCACCGCATGCCTCAGAGACCACGCTGTGGGTTTCAGATTCACCGCCTCGCAGATCTTGATTTTCAGCAAGCCATTGAAAACCACCATGGCTGGATGGCTGCACTTTTCCCGGGATTAAACACTCGCACAACACACTCGCACCGAGCGGGAGGGAGGGAGGGAGGGAGGGAGGTCTCGCCAATAAATAGGAAGGCAGGTCTGGGAGTGTGGGGGAGCAGGATACAGTGCGGGTCTCTTCGCCTTGCCGCTGCCGTTACCTTTGATTATTTAGCCTTTGCTCTTGCGACACCCAGTGAATACATTTATTTTCTTGCCCGTGTTTCTAACGGAAAACAAGGGAGGGGGGCCGCCGGGGAGGGGGAGGCGTCCGCGGCTGCAGAAACCCCCGAATGCAATCAAAACCCGAGCATAATCGATCCTTGGGGCGAGCAAGAGCCTTCTCCCTTCACCTAGACCATAATCCTGGATCAGACTTTGCAGAGGAGGCAGAGCCGCGATCCCAGGCTCCCGCACACGCCAGTCCTGCCCGTGCGCCGCACAACAATACACACACACGCACACACGCACACACACACAAATCAGAAACAC
>NW_008824935.1:2618009-2639318 GCF_000699105.1 Pygoscelis adeliae | reverse complement strand
CCTGTCCCACCTCGGCCCCTCGCTGCCCCTGGCTTTGAGCTGGCGCCGAGGAGGGGACACCGCGGGGAGCCAGTCGCCACTGCCCTGCAAGGGTACTGGAAAGGGGAAAAAGTCTTCTGAAAGGGTAAAAGAGTGTACTTACTACGTTATTGAACATTATCTACACGTCATGTAAGATTTCGGTCATTTTCATCACCGTGGGACCAAATAGTGTACTAAATAACTGGGAAAACTATGTGCAGCCTGGCTTTCTCCTCCTCAGAACAAACGTACTCAGGACCTAGACGGTTTCCTTTGGTGACAAATATTACTGCCTTATTTATTTTTAGTTACTGATTTTGCCGGTCTTTTGTGAGAAAGGCATTGGAAGAGGGATGGACTTTGCCCTTCGACAGGATTTGAATTCACTGTAATGACCGAGGGCCAGCGCCTGCACCCAGGAGGGCGGCTGGGGTGCTTCGAAGGTTCAGGCAACGTAAAAAGAAACTGGATTGCTTGGATCCAGTTGAGCGAGGACATAAAAGGTGAGCACCCAGTCCTTGATCTGGACCTGATCTTCCTGACTGGAGAGCAAAGAACAGAGAACTATGGATTTCTACAGGTAATGGCTCAGGAGGCAGGTGTTCTATTTGGAGCTGATGAAATAGCTCCAGTATCTGTGCTTCCAGAGTAGCGTCCAGATAGGAGATACGGTACTAATGAGGCCTAAGGGTCATGAGAGCATTCACATTAACGGAAGAAAGATTTTTTGGTGCCTGTTGCCACTTAATCTACTAGTCAAAGTAGAAGTACAGTAAAATCTCCATGTTCGTTGTCATCTTGACAATCCCCAAGCAGAATCGTTTGATAAAAAGCTGTGCTATGGAGCCAATTACGGGAAATGTCTTCCTTCACAATTCAGCCTTTCCCAGGCTCACAGCAGCCGTGATGCATCTGTCGTGTTATTTCGGTAAAGGACTGTACTCGCAGGCCCCACCAGAAACGCAAAAATCACCTACTCTTTTCCTCCCACCCCAATTCAGAACCTAGCACGTACTAGTACTACATATTAAGCTATATGGTCTTACATTTAGTGTGTCAGAAAGAACTCTACAATATAATCTTTCCTCTGGATGTGTTTGTGTTGTTTCTCAATAACGGTAATATAAACAATGTGCTCCATTTCCTTAGGTACTGGAAAACATAAAAGCCGAACTGGTACACTGTTCAATTTTTTCTGTTTATTTTTAAGAGCCCTGCAACTACATGTATTCCGAATGCCCAAGGTAAGATTTAAGTAAACACAGTCTCCATGGTGAGTTTAATGACCTAGCATCTCTGTGAGATCGCACATGCATATTACGAAAGTCTGAATAAATACAGACAATATTAACACAGCATACAAAATAATATAAATAAACCTTATATTTGTCTAATTACATATACAATCTACTGCATGCATAGCTAGGCCCTGATATCTAATTTGAGCCATCTGCGCTTTTCCATGCGCTGAAGCAAGCTAAGGTTTGGTTTCACAAATCGTTTTTTCTAAGAAGACTGCCTGCATGAATAAAGATTTAGAAGCTCACTTAGGATCAGACAGCTCAAGCCTTACACTATCTAGGAAAACACACATATCTTGCACTGGTTTTGTTTTTTTTTAATTATACTTTGGGAAAGCACGTTTATGTCAAGACTGAACTTTTAACACAAAGCAGTTACTAACTTACCAAAAGACCCCGGAACAATATTCTTAAAATCCAGTAACTCGGGTACATTGAGGAACATCACAATGCTTCCTGCAAAATTCATCCAAAAAATTGGCTCGGTGGTCTCCAAAACTCTAAGTAACAGACAGCAAAGAACATTCCAACTGTGAGTACTATTTTCCACTTGAAAGTTTTTTAGATACTTGTTTACTTGATTTTTTTTCTGTTCTCTTGCTGTGGGTTCGGAAGGATTGGTTCTTTAAGAGCTGAAGAGCAAATGCTATTCCTTCTATTTCTCACGGGAGAGTCAGGAGAGGAAGATACAGCACATGCAATATTTCTCCTGCAGAAAGGCAATAAGAAGCACTCTAGATGCATTTCTGTACTCTGTTACGAAGGCTACAGCAGAGTAGTAAACCATGCCCTGCAGTTACTATGCTTTAGCTATTCTTCCAGCTGTGTTTTTATAAAAGGACACAGAGGGCCTACAGGGTACGCAGGCTCAGGACTGGTTAAGGAGATCTATCTACTCCCCAGAAGTAACTTTTGCTGGTAGAAGTCCCTCTGCTCAGCCCTCTGAGACCAAACTGCATGTAGCCTTGTGTCAGGACTGCTCCTGGCGTACGCTGCTCACCGGCGGGAGCGTCTGCACGTTGGTGTTTTGATTTTTCATTGGGGTTGCCTCAGTCCGACTGATTACTTGGCAGACAGCTGCATCATTAGGGTGTCCTGTAAAGCTGTAAGGAAAAGACTCCCGAGACATCATAAAAGCGCAGCCTATTTGCATCAGCTTCTATCTGCATTCTTACTTTAGGAAAGAAAATACGTCAAACTGGTAACGGATAGCAAGGATGGCAACACCAGCACACACACTCATCTGCAGACAACAGCCTTCCAAGACACGGGTTTACTCCCGCAAATCCCTCTCCGGCTGCGCCTCCCCTGTTTCACGCGGAGTGGCAGTGGCAGTGGCAGTGGCAGTGGCACGCCTCCCCTGTTTCACGCGGAGTGGCAGTGGCAGTGGCAGTGGCAGTGGCAGTGGCAGTGGCAGTGGCAGTGGCAGGGAGGGACGACCAAGCTGCAAGGCAGTTTGTTACCTTGAGTCAGTCCCTGACCTTTCCCTGGCCTGTGAATCCTCAACAGCTCTGTGGAGAAACAGCACTATCTGGTGGAGGGAGCGTGTAAAGTCCTCACAGGACTCGCAACAGGCTTTATTCAATTATTGCAGCCACAATTGCAACTGCTTTTGAGGTGTGCTTCCCCAAGGTGGATAGATAATTTGACTGGATTTTCAAGAGGATTATTTTTTATTACAGCCCCAGTGGCAGGGGAATATGTCTGGCTGAGTCTTTACAAAACTAATGCTTACATCAGTTTCTAGTGCTTTCCTGAAGAACTGCTTAAGCCTTCGAGAAATGTCAGCAAATTTTCAGGATTTTCCAAGTACAGCAATATGAAAGAACGAGAGGAGATTTTGTGTTGTTTTATTTTTAAAAGGAGTATTGTTTTTTAAAGTTATACTAAACAGATGCACAAGGAATAAAATCAGGCTTGCATGCAGGAGAGATTTTCAGAAACATCTTTATGTCAAAAATTAAATAAAAGCCAGAACCCAAGTTACAAACCTTGTGAAATTTGAGGAACTTTGGCTCTGAATCCACACTGGACATGAACATATTCCAAGCATGATGTCTGTGAAGATGTTCACTACTGTGAGTACATCCACTGAATTCCTTTGAACTTAATGGATATGCTTATGCAAGTGCAATAGTTGAGTGTTAGTGGGATCAGTCCCTTCCTGGCAAGAAATCAAAGATTGCTGGTGAATGCTGACTATCTGTGAAAGCCACATTATTATTTAGATATCTAATTTTGGACACACAGTTGTGAAAAAAGCACCCTCGAGCATTTTCACTCCTGTCATGCTGCAAATGTTCTTTAGGGTATACCAATAGCTAATTCATCTTTTCTAAAGGTGAAGAAAAAGCCCAGTCTCACTGAGCTTGGTCCAGCCTCCAACTCCATTCCAAGGTGTCCCTTGTGTCCAGCCAATTTCCTACTAATTTATTCTTCACTCGCAAAGCATGTACCTGAGGAAGTGACTTAAGGCACTCCTAATGTTCTCTGTGAAATGTCTCAGCAAAAGAGATCTTGTCAATGCGTAATTAATTAGCTCTCCAGCTCTCTCTAGTTTAATTATACTTCTGGTACTCTTCCCAACCTCTTTTAAAAGAGCATACTAAACTCTACCTCAATTTGTTAGCTTTCATTGGGAATAAATCTCTTAGAATACATCTGCATTGCAACTGATACGGGACTGCAGGATTTGCACCTTTAAGGTACCTCATTCTGGCAGACATAGCGACACGGTGATTTCAGTGCAGCATCGACCAGCCAGCCTCATTTCAGGTATGCACCTGGTTTGCTAGCCAAGACCGAAACCCATGATATCATACCTTCCCAGCAGTTCTTATCTGAGCTAGATAGATTAGAGCCAGTTTAAGCATATCTGCATGTGCCGCAAAAACATGCCACCAGTTGCAGAACATGTGCTTAGGTCACATCTAGACTAGAGACTTCTGGCTCAGTTAGGCAGGGCATTAAAGCAGTATGATCCCAGACAAACACAGCTGTGCCAGGGACTGTCACCATTATGGGGTTTTAAATTATTTTCTTGCTTGTGGATGGTGATTTTATTATACTGATATAAAAAGCTTTAGCACTGTACATCTCTCTGGAAAAATACAGTGGTATTTCTATACTGGAAATGTATTCCAAATACATAAATAGGCATCCACTTGGTCTAATACATGTATCCTCTCAGCCTTCACATACGTAGCTTTCCTTGCTGGCTGCATTCACTGAGTTTGCCATTCGCAGGGTTGTTGCTATTCTAGACATGAGTTGCTGGAGAAACTCATGGAGGGTAAAACCCAGATCTGATCTGTTCTTGGTTTATCAGTCCTCGTCTAGAGAATTTACAAAAGGTTTCTTGGGCAGGGAAACTTGCAGTTAACTGACATTGCTCAGGACTATAACAGGAGTCTGTTGATATTCAGACTCAATGATTAGCTTGTCCTTGCTGGGAGTAATTTTGGGACAGAGTGACATGGAAAGAATTCTGGAATAGATCAGGCTGCAAGAGAGAAGCCCCTGCTCTAAATCAGCCTCTCCACGCACACAGGGTGAGCCTTGGAAGCAGTGTTTTTCTAAAGGTGCAGCTCACTCTCTGCATCAGGACCAGAAGAGGACAGGAACGTGAACTTCAGTCTTGCCTTTCCAGGCTGTTGCTTTCTTGAGCAGCACACAGAAAAAATCCTCAGTATATATCTGCTGCTTGAGTGAATGATTTTGTATTGTACCCCAAAAAACCCCAAAACCCAAACTAACCATGCAGAGTAAGTAGGGAAAAGGACGAGTCCTTTTCATTCCTTTCTTCTCTACCAGCTAAGCAATTTCAGGCAAGGAGCAAGTGTAGTCTAGTGCTAAATGCAATTCCTTTCATCATGGGAAAGCTGGTCCTCGGGTTGTCACAATCGTCACAGCCCCCTGAGGCTGGACACCCAACACATTTTGGGATCGGTTGCCATTTATCCATACTCCTGTTGGCTTTTGCTCTTTCTGTTTCTCTCTGTAGAGTACCACAGTATTGTTGCTACTGGAAACTGTTCCCCATTTGAGGTGGACTTCCCCAAAAGAAACTCTCTGAGGGGATCTGAGTGTGTTTGCCTCCAGGAAGCGGAATTGACTCTCCACTTCCTCATACGCTACAGGAGTGCAAGCCATACAACATATGGCAGGATACAGCATATTCTCCCCAGAAGAACGGGCTAGAAAGACCTACTGTTCTGCTGAACTATTTAGTGTGAGTACACCAGAAGAAATTTAAAAAATAGGGGAAGCTGCAAGTCAGGGCAACTTGATATTTGCGTGCCTAGCCACCACTGGATGTGGTAAGGTTCCTGAGAATAGTGGCAGGGTACATGCACTTAACTGAAGCATAGCTAGGATTCGTCTTGCTATCTTACCCAGAACCCTGTACAGGGTTTGGTGCACCTGTCACTATTACGTGTGACACTCAAAGGCAAACTCATTTCACAGTTGATAAGCTGCGGCGGAGTAATAAGTGTGCCCAAGATGTAACTATCATTACCAGCTTCTGCTAATTTTTTTGATGATTTTAAATTATGCATCAGTTCAGTAGTATCAATTAAATATAAAAAGAACATGCTTTTCAAAAGTAGGTATTATCACCACCTTACAGAGAAGAGGACTGAGAATGATTAAAGGGCTACATTTTGGAAGTGTCTCTGAATTTTGAGTGCTTTAATTGTAAAATATCTGACGAGATATTTTAGGTATTTCAAGTTAAGTGGACAGTTTTGAGAATTTATTGCTAATCACCTGCTTAAAATCACTTATGAAGTCATTAACACAGTCATTAATAAAACCCATATCTCATGATTCCCACAGCCTTCCTTCAGCTTTTTCCCACTGTAGTATTCAAGAACTCACACTTTTTAAAATTGAGAAACTAAAGAAGTGATTTAATGATTTACAGTATTTGCAGTATTGCCACTCAAGACGTGTAGGACATGCTGAACTGTGTTTTCTACCTACCTGGCTTCCTTAACCATTTACCATGATGGCCAAAGCCTAAAAAGGCCTATATGTATGTGCATAACACTATACAATCTGAAATGTCAAGATTCAGTAGACTTATTCCTGCACATGTCTTTGGAGAACTGAAATGTAGTACCTGGCTACACAAGTACATAATATTTATGTCTTCAAAGTGGCTAAAGCCAAGCTTCATTTCCTAGTATAGTTGGCAGTTTCAACTCTTTTAAGACGTGGACAGACCAGCAATGGTTTTTGCTCTAATATAAGGGAAGGAAGGGAGTCAATGCTGGGAGAAAACTTTGAGGTGTGGACTGACAGAGATGTCTTTTCCCACGTGGTGATACCTAGTGGGCCTCTACTGGCAAACACAGAATAGAGAACAGTTGACCACTAAACTAACATGACTCATGACTTTAGAGTTCACGAACAGAATAAAGACACAAAGGGTTAGCAGGTCACAATTAGTCGTCCATAGTTTATTTTACTTCTTTATCCTTTGTATGTTTGTGGATACTGTTGTAAATTTGTCATACTCCATTTTTCTTCTGCTTTTACATGACCATAATATACCCACCCCACTATCCATCCAGCTAAAAGCTTCATCTGTTTTCCTTAGTCTTTTCTATACTGGCTTGTAGAAGCTCTCAATAATGCAAAGAATTTCTTCCTTCAGTGTAATCCCAGTTTCTTGTAACACAGCGCAAGAGGGGCAGAAAGCAAAGGATGTGATCCTACGAAGCGGAACACTTGCAGCAAGACAGGGCACGATCCACTCCCATTACATAAAGGTATAGGGAACTTCTGAGCCCGAGCAAAGCACTACAGTTCTGAGTTAGTACTACTTAATTAGTAATTATACCTCTGTAACGTCATAGCTTTCTACCAAACTTTCACACACCTATCCTCAAAGCACCCTCTTGACTTTCATACTTTCATTTAGGATTTGATAGCTATTCTATAAAGGCAAAGAAAATTTGTATTTGATCTAATTAAAAAAAACCATGTTTTCTTCCTTATGAAAACAAAAAAAACCACAACAGTTTTGGGTTTTATTTTATCTAAATACATTCAAAAATAAGTCTAAATTTATCTATGTTTACCAGGTAACTTCTAAGAGACATCCTTTTGCGCTCGCTCTCTACCATAAATATTTCTGCTTTTGGACATATCAAGCATTTGGGGACAAAAAAAAAAAAGCAATAGCGTAGACTACAAATGTTCTGTGTCTGAAACTGATCTACCTCTCAACTGAAAATAATCCATTATGGAATTTAAAGGTTTCCTATGAAAATAAAAGTTTGGGGGGTTGATTGTTTGTTTTTTTTTTTTTTAGGAAAGCAGACACTCCAAAATAAATGTGTGAGAGCTGACTGCCTTCGTCTAAATCTCATACAATTATGTCAGTTACTTCTTGTTATCTGAATTCAAACAAACTAATAGGGGGATACTTGCCCTAATGCTGGTCTTGTAAAGTCAGATAGGTAAGTGATCCAAAGGAATCAAATGTAGGGCTGCTGACTCTTGACAAATCCAAGATAGGACAAATTACATGAATGATTTTTTTCAGGTAGTCTGAATGATAATTAAAATGTTTAAATTAGATTAGTTACAGTGTTTCTTTGGGGGAAAAAAAATTAAATATTAATAAAACCATTGTGTATTTATTTTTTGTTCTGGCCGTAACTGTCAAAATAATTTGATGACAATGTATGTCATAATCATAAGGGCATTGCATTTTTTCTGAAGTGCTATTCACAAAAAATGTTTCCCATCTCTAATATTAATATAACTGAAGGAGTCCCTTGGGAGATCCTCAATATCCACGGTTTTAACATTCTATCTGAGTCTGGGGAATCTGGTATCCTTCACCCATCCTTAGTGGAAGTGGAAGAAATTCACTTCATCTAGAGATCTAGATGTGATGCTTTAAAAAGTAGCATAGAGAAAATATTAACATTTCTGCTTTTGAATTACTCTACTATTCTTGTAGGTACCACAGTCCCTACACCACCTCATTCTTAATAAAATAAATAGTTAAAAGTATATATTCATTCAGATCATGTAGTACATAGAATCATAGAATCATAGAATAGTTTGGATTGGAAGGGACCTCTAAAGGTCATCTAGTCCATCTTCAACTAGATCAGATTGCTCAGAGCCCCATCCAACCTGACCTCGAATGTTTCCAGGGATGGGGCATCCACCACCTCTCTGGGCAACCTCTTCCAGTGTTTCACCACCCACAGCGTAAAAAATTTCTTCCTTCTATCTAGTCTAAAAGGCCCTGCTAAAAGGTTTGCCGCTGTCTTTTTTATAAGCCCCCTTTAAGTCCTGATAGGCTGCAATAAGGTCTCCCCGAAACCTTCTCTTCTCTAGGCTCAACAACCCCAACTCTCTCAGCCTTTCCTCATAGGAGAGGTCTTCCATCCCCCTGATCATTTTTGTGGCCCTCTTCTGGACCGGCTCCAACAGGTCCATGTCTTTCTTATGCTGAGGGCTCCAGAGCTGGACGCAGGACTCCAGGTGGGGTCTCACCAGAGCAGAGCAGAGGGGCAGAATCACCTCCCTCCACCTGCTGGCCACGCTTCTTTGGATGCAGCCCAGGGTACGATTGGCCTTCTGGGCTGCGAGCGCACATTGCTGGCTCATGTCCAGCTTTTCATCCACCAGTACCCCCAAGTCCTTCTCGGCAGGGCTGCTCTCAACCCCTTCATCCCCCAGCCTGTATTGATACTGGGGGTTGCCCTGACCCAGGGGGATGCAGGACCTTGCACCTGGCTTTGTTAAACCTCATTAGGTTCACATGGGCCCACTTCTCCATCATTGCTTCACTTTTGTTTTGCCCCATTTATTTGTTTTAATCTGTTTGTTTATACTGACATTAACATACCTTTGTATCCCTTTCAAAGTAATGAGATTTCTGTTTTGTGCTCTTATGCTCCAGTTTGTATTTGAATTTTTTACACTACATTTAGCCTGGAGAGAAATGTTAGCATTTTATTTATTAGGATAAACACATATTTATAAATTAAAGGAGCACTGTTCCTTTATGTACCTCTTCCTCCAACATATGGAGATAGCTTACACTTGCTCGAAAATACAGAAAGCTGTGATCTGCACTAAGGAGTCATAAGGGAGAGGGGAAGGAAAGGGGGGGATAGTAATTAAGTTAAAAACTGTAATATGGTTTTATAATTAGTAAGTATTTAGTATCACAGAAACAGCTATTATCCAGTATAATCAAAGTAGAATTTAATCTATAATTCTAACACATTTTTCCAAGTCTATGCTGATATATTCATAACTTTACAAAATACTGCTTTTGGACTGAAACTGTTCTAGTTTTGCCTAATCTTTTTTATATAAAAGTTTGAGTAATGTCATTCCAAACATTTCTAAGTTATGTGTGGATTAATAACATAACATTTTTCAGATGTTTCAGTAGCATATTTTATGCTGGAATGTTTCAATAATGGCAGAGGACAGAAACATCACACCTAGTTTGTTTTGGGGTGGGTTTTTTTATTTTGTCGTGATCTAAGAAATGCCAAGCCTAGAAAAATGAGTATAATTGTTTCAAAGTTATGAGTTTTAAATGAGACATTTTCCTCAATAAAACTTTGTCTAGGTTTCTTTTTCTTCTCACTCTAAAAGGACAGAAACTAACAATTTCAAATGCACTGGGATATCTAAATACCGAAGTTCTGGCCTTCAAGGCCAATGACAAGATTATGAGGCAAAGCTCCCATTGTATTCAACACCTTTTAAAGTTACAGCACTGTACTGAGATAAAATGGATTCAAATAGCTAATTTTAACAACCTCTATTTTGTATTTTTGGAAGGAGTTCAGATGTCTTCTGCTGATTCAGAAATTTGTCCAACGACTGGATCCCCGTGAATATCTATCAGGAAAACAGACAAGCAGAAGTGAGAGGGAGTTCAAATATTTCAAGCCTGGGATTGTTTGAGTAAAAAACACCGAATCCTACTTCATCCATTAGGTCATTAATGGAACAGTTCAAGTCTTTCACTGAAACTTAATACTCCTTACTTTGGGAATACAAGTCTACTGATGAGAGACAGCATTCAGAAAGTTATCCGAAGTCGGCAAGCTGTGACATGTTGCCACTCGCCTGTTTCCATAAGGACAGTGCATCACCATGTGAAATATAACCTGTGGATGGTTTTCTTCTCTCTCTTGATTATTAGTGGATTGCATGAAGTGGATGATAATGTTTTTATTGTAAGCTGTCTGAAATATGCTTTATAGGGGTTTTTTTTCTAGCTTAGCAGGTGAGTGCTTATTTACCTCAGGAGACAACCAGTAGTTGTATCATAGCTGTTCTGAAGCCATGAAGCCATGTAGTGAAGCATATGTTCAGTTTAAAAAGACATCTGTAACTTCAGCAAAGTGCTTCAGAATAAAAAAGGACATGTTGTGCATATACGGTTTTCTGAACTGGTTCTCCATTTGACATAAGTGAGTTCAGGGAGCTTCAGCTGTAGGTAGGGGAGACTAAGCAGCAGCGAGTTACTGCTGGTAACTGGAAGGGTGCAATTACTGCAATGGAAAGGCACAAATGCTCCATCCTCAACAGATGGGAGATACAGGATTGATTTACACTGAATGATTAAAGTTAAACATGTTCCTGGGAATTGTCCTGGATAGGAATGTTTTCTAGATTTGTCCTTCAAACAGCTGTCCAACATACCTGCCCATATCCTTCTGCTTTACAAGACAGCTTCCCAAATCTCTCTTAGGAGGGCAAACCAAAATTTATTTAATTCTATGGAGGGCCTTTCCAAACTCTACAGGAAGCTTACTCAGTACCTCCTTCAATGGGTCAAGCACTGGGACTTGCATCTCTGTGTTTCTCTTTCAACCTTCCAGTTAACTTTTTTCACAGAGACACTTTATAGAGAAGCGTTTCTCGAACTAGGCAGAAGAGAGCTATCTAGGTACACACAGGAGATTGATCATACTGGTCATTTATGGCAAATCTTCACCACATATGCCAAAATCTGCACACAGCACTCCCATCACACAAACAGGGAGTACAACAATCTCAGAAGAGTTTGTGGCTGATCTATGAGTAAAAGGTTACGTATACTTACATTAGTACTTCAGATCCCTGTGATAGCCTTTCTGTGTGAAACTGGTGATCATACATATGAAATCAATTTTTGCTAGATACAATTTCCCTGACACAGCACTTTCTGATAATAGCCTACCCTCTAGTAAGCATCAATTTAAGCAGTTTGTAGTAAATTAGTAGCTTGACCATACAACTTTCCTTGGACGGATGAAAAGTGGTGCTAAAATAATGTTTCTACATATAAAGCATCAGTCAGAGCCCAGTCTCCATTTACTACCGGTACTTACAGTGGATGACAACGTTTGGGTATTTATTGTACCAATACAAAAATATATCATGAACCTATCAAATATCGGGACACTACAAAATATTCAGGACACAGGCTATGAAATTTTAGGGCCCTCGGGCTCTTTCTCTCCGATTATTAACTGCTCACTCTTGAGCCCCCCTGATGGGCTTGTTGTTAGACAAAGCCTGCCTGCATGCAGTAGAGGCTGATACATGGGCATGCAGCCCAGTCTGATACAGGGACACGCTCGTCTTCCAGATCTCCAGAGCTATAGGGGCAGGAAACTCAGGCAGCTCATATCCCTATTTTTCTCTGTTCTCTACTGGAGCAGTTATGTGTTATCTCACTGTGCCTCTGGGAGAGGAAAGGGAGGAAAGATACAGAGCAGTGGAGCTGGGCCACAGGGAAGAGGGCAAAGGGGAGTAATGGGAGTACTCTTTGGTATCGTCTGTACTTACGATGGGAATACTGTCGTGACACTGGGTTATTGCCCATCAACAGAATTTATTACTGTTTTTACTGAAGCAACACTGCTGAAGTATGGGTTGTTACCTCATGTCATGTTGTTTGACGACAAGTTGAGAACGCAAATATCTGCATTTTTTGGGGAGCTGATGTTGAATTGCTGCAAACGTATTCAAATATAAAGAGACAAAACAAACAAGTTAATATGATTTTGTTTCCCATAGTGAATCTTTCTTGTTATCTGCTTTCTTGTCACACTACTGTCAGGTCTAATAACATAGGCGTCATCTTCTACTCTGAATTATCTTCAGAGTTTGCCTTGCTGATTTTTTCAACAGTAAAATCTTCAATCACAGCCTGTCCAAGAGACAATGGAGCATCATCCTGCTTTTTCAGTTATGACAGTTGTATTCCTGCACCACTTCTGTTCATTCAGAATGTTGTAAGGATTTGTGTAGGTTTTTGCCTAAAACAACATACGGGTTGCTCTCATTTATTCCTGTTTGCATAAACTCATGCTGTTGATTCTCACTTTCAGGTTCCTACGCAGCCCATCCCCACTCTGCCTACAATGGCTCCTTTCTAACAAGGTGTCAACACCCTTCTCTGATCACTGACTCTTAGAAGCAGGCAAAACTCCTTTCTTACATTTTAATTCAAGTACAGAAGTGCTTTTCCTCTGCTGCCCTTGTGCCTAGGAGTTCCCCGGAGACACCTGCCCATCTGCTCATTGGGCCTGAGACTCAAAACTCTCCTTTACTGTGACACCTACAAACACGCACAATACCAGTCTGCTGTTCTTCTACCTACAGCTTGGTAGGATCCTGCTTCATCACAGCAGCTCCCAGATCTTATGATAATATTAATAGAAACAACAATAAGGACTGAATCGGCAAAAGGTATTTTGTAGGAATAGACTTGTATTCTTTCTGAAAGGTCCACATGCCAAACCAGCTTTGTCTAAATAACGACAGACTAGGAAAGAAAAAATAAGGGACTTTCAAACCCTTATGTAGGTGCCCTCTATACTTCTCACATGTGAACTTGTTAAATCCCTACCAATAGAAGGTATAAAGGATGAGCAGACTTTCTAGTTTTACCAGCAGCAGTAAGCAAAAACCCCACAGTTTATGGGCAATAACTCTTCTCCTTCACTGAATGTTAGAGATCACTATAAATCTACCTTCAAAGGTATTTAACCAGTGCCTCTTCCTATAGCAGCATGGTATGCAAGCTGTTTAATATCACCTTCCCTCTCAAAGATTGATCACACATTTATTAAGGCACATCACTTCTGATCTGATCTTCTAGCAATTTATCTCATTTTACTACCTATAACTGCCATTTTAAGGAGACTTTTTAAAAAGTGGGAGTTTCAAAATAATATTCTCTAAATAATATATCCAAATCCCCATGGTCACCTAAAGCCTTCATTATGTATTTATAAATCCTCACTATAAAGAAAGACTAACAAATAATTGCATTACAGTATATTCAGTGAAACGACTGAACTTTTCTTCACCAATGAAAGGTGAAGTGGCCATCTAAAAGCAGAACTAAGCAGCTAATGGAAGAACACTTCATTTAGGAATGTGAGGAAGTGTAATATGCCACGCATATCCTAAATTAAGTCTCATGGCATTGCAGAACTATGACTGCAAAGTCATTGTGTGTATATGGGTGGGAGTCAGCAAATAGCTGTGATGGAAGCTCAGAGTTTCTCTTTAATCTTGTAATGTGTTCACTGGTATTTTATTTACAGAAGCAATTACTTCTGGCTATATATCGTTAGTTACTGTAATAGTTATTTACAGAAATAGCAACCGACTTTTACGTGTCAACATTCTCCATTCACTGGAATTTTTTGAACTTCTTGTCAGAGAATGAATGACCTGCAATGCTGCAGGATAACAGAGACGGATACAAGCAACCAAACTGACCATTTTCTAGGCCTGCTAGTGCTATTAAAGCCGAGGTTGCTGTATCACTGTTTCTTGAAACTAACAACATCGCTTTAAATCTAGCAAAGATGAGGCATTACATATGTTTATGTTACTTCCAAAATGTTGGCCTGGTTACAAAATACCATACACACATTGAACTGAACAGATAGTGTGACTGAGTCTGAAAGACTGACTGTAATTATTTAAAAGAATGGTCACTAGGACTACTAACAGAACCATTTTCAAAGTATTTTTACCAAAACTGCAGGCTGCCATGCTAGTAAAAATGCTGACACGTTACAACCACAACCAGAAAGCAAGCTCTAACTTCACCCGGGTAAGGCCACGCCATGGCCTGGCTGTTGGTGGCAGTCATCAGTTCCAGGAGGGCTGGTCTGAAAGGATAATGCATCTCTGCCTTCAGCCAAGAGCTGCATCTTTCTCAGCTCTCACCTAGGATGAGGCTAATCCACCTCCAGCCGCAGCTCTGCTGAAGACGGTGGAATTTCAGGCAGGTGATAAAGGCCTTATGTGACTCTTATTTTCATCTTTACAGTTGTGTGGACTTGCCACATGCATAAAAACTCACCTAAAGTCTTTTGAATTTTAAAGCACCAGCTTGCTTTTGAAGGTGGGAAAAGAGAGGAAGCAATGACTGAGAAAGAAAGAAAGAAGTTCTCTAAATGATTATTTTATCAGGATATCTAGTACTACATTTTGACGATATACAAACTTTCTTAATTCAAAATTATCCACAGATTGCTCTGTTAGAACTGTTTAAGTCTGCTTGCATGAACTGTTGTGTCAGTAAGTAGCAGACAAGTAGGGAACATGGCAAACATCAGACACTGTTACTATCCATGCACTGACTGGGACTGGTCAAAATTTTTCTGGCAGGAATTTTCCTGTAAAATCTACAGTTACTAAAATCTAAGATTCTTCTGCAGCCCCTTTATATGCTAATCCCTGGGCATATCATAGGCATTATTTATCCTCACACACCATTTTAGGAAATGTTATTAGGAGCCCATTTCACCGACGAGGAACTGAGGCACAGAAAGAGTCTCTCATCGAAGGTCACACAGGTCATCTGTAGCTGAGAAGGAAATTGAGATTCAGATTAATGTTCCCTAGACCGAAGCCCTTTTCATAGCTTGCTGAAAGCATCTGATCAATTTGTAAGCACTTAAGCTGCTGTTCGAACAGACGGGAATAATGGACACATTCTGAGGCCCCTCCACTTGGCAACATCGTCTCCTCTTTTCAGAAGTGATGGATTTGGTCCTGCTGTAACAAGACATGCGGCTTCGTGGCTGTTGAAGGTCCTGACCTGGGTGCTTCTGCAGAGTCAGCAGAGGAAACTGGAGACTCTGATTTGCCTCTGAGGTGTCCTAGTCCCACATGCAGAGAACTGGTAGGCAAATATATAGATATATTGGGGAAAATAAAGAGGATAAATGCTTTTATATGGATAATAGTACAGGAATAATGGATTTTGCTAGTTCAGTGGGCTAACTTTGAGTGCAGTACTTCAGTTCTGATTCCCCTAAATGTGACTTTTTCCAAAAAACTGTTGCAGCCTAGAAAAAAGTTTACTATAATCTTGAGTATGCTTATTTACAGAAATAAGAACTGACCTCTACAGAAGTAGAATTACACTCTAGCAATCCCTAAGCCACCGTTTGCTTTTGATTCTGACGAGACCTTCTCTTTTGAAATAGATACATGCAGTAACCCAGGAACAATAGTCTACACTTCAGTCTAAACATCCTTTGGTATGCCTTACCTTCCTTCCAAAACTTAGTTCTTTTTCCATTCCCTTATGTAATAGACTGGACGTATTAGCACGTAACGGAGCTTCAGGAGTAATTCTGCAAAACAGTTGCTAGATCAATTGCAAGAAGAGCTGCGCTATCTTCCTCTCCGCAGCTGTACAGTAACAGATCATGTATGGAATACCAATGGATTTTGAAGATGCAGGATACGGTTCTCTCACTTTGCACAAGGCATGTAATTTGTCTGTGCCTTCGTCCTTCACAACAGGGAAACAACAAGACTGCGAGGATAAATACCTGTGCTTTCTGGAGCAATTCAGAAGCTCTTCAAACACACTCCGACAATAGGTATTTCATCCTGTATGTGCACAGGGACTCTACATCGTACAGACCATGCACCCTGTGTCATCCACACACAAAGAGCTGCTGCAAACACGTACAGAGCAATTACACAGCAATGGCCAGTAGATTCAGTAGGTGTTGGACTAAGAAAGTTGGCTGCAGTGTCTTCTTCAAAGTGGAACTTAGGATCTGAGCATAGAGGACCCTCATTTTGAGAAGGCATCATGATAAATACTGTAAAGACTGTGGGGCATTCAAAGTCTGCAACGGTGGAGGTCATACTAGTATTCTGGATAAGCAGGGCATAAGCTAAAGCTAGCGTCTGACTATCTGACCGAAGCGATAAGCTTGCAGTAAGTGGCAAAAGTAACAGTGACACGGAGCTTCCATTTACAAGCGCTCACTACCACACAAAATAAAAATATTGATGCTTTCTCCAGCTGGCAAGTGGAAAATATGGATACAGTGCAAACTATTTCCTGACAGATCTCTGCTTCTGCCGATTGACATTTCTGTTAGTCCCAAATCAAATGGTTACTTAATACAGATCACCCATATCACTGCTGGGCATACAACAGTGTTTAGGAGTCAGAGGCACAGATGAGGATGCCATCACACTGTATGTTTGTACAAACACAGGCAGTGAGATGGTCTCTTTCTCAGAGACCTTTCAATATAAATACAAGGCAGGAAGAAACAGAAGAAAACAAAAACAGATGGGGATTACAAAAGCACTTTGAGAGTATATTGGCAAGATGGACAGTAGACTCAACACTGGCCATGTTCTAGGCCTTGTAGACAAAGAGAAATTGAGGAGGTTTTGAAGCAGGGCTTTTTTTTTGGCAGATGCTTTTATGACTGCATTGTTTGCAAAAGGCCTTTGCTAATTAATTGGGAAATTGCTGCTTTTTCCTTCTGCAAGGCCATGCAGACAGGTGCAGACAGATACAAGCAAGCTCTGCTCGTGCTCTGAGCTGCCCAGACATAAGCTAGCATCCGTCTGGAAGATGTAGATTCATGTTAATGTGGCACCATGCCCAAACTAACATACCCTGCCTCTCAGCAGTGCTCATTAGCTTAGGTTCGTGCTGTTATCTTACTTCTGGACTGGGGCCTCCTGGTGTCTGACAAGCTAAGGACACCGGCAGAGTTCTCCTGTCTTTCTGGCCTCCTCTATGTACATATGCCTTTATGTCATTGCATGTTGTCACCTTTTGTTCAAAAAATGGACTGTTAAAAATCACCAATTCTCTTCTCCCAGTTGCACTCCTAAGGAAATTTTTGTCAGTCTGCCAAGATGATAACAAAATACATGAACATCTCATGGTTCAGCTCACACCATCACCAAAGCAGCAGTAACGGTTGCAGAAGAAGCTAACTTGTGAACTGCCAAAGCGCTGAGGTAGGACACAGGAGTATGAATTACATTCTTTATGAAGCCTGAGTACAGACCATATGACCCTCAGCACGTTCCTGCAACGCGGCCAAGAACCAGGTTGCAGCATAAGTAATCCAGCATCTGCCCCCAATGGCAAATTTTCGGGAACACTGCGAAGGACTGGATTTCCTCCAGCTCTCAAGGAGGAGAGAGGAAGACCCAGCACATTGCCCCACTGGCTCACCTCCTCTCCTGACATTTCAGGTGGCATCAATTTTCCAGCTCCCAGGAAAAGAGAAAGAAATGCAGCTATGCTGAGTTTTTTCCCACTGACCACTGTTAGGACCCATAATCCATCATCCTACACCAAAATGACAAATTTGACTGGTTTTAGATTGAACTACGGCTACTGTGGAAAAGATAATGATTCAATCCCCACCGGTAATATAGGATATGGGACAACTGCTCTCAATTTAGCTTTTACCTTTCTATCATCAGACTTACGAAATTGCACTCAGCCATATGAGAATGCTACTGAGAATGCAACATGAAAGACTCAGTGGGAGTGAAAGAGACGATTCAGGTTCCTTCTCAGATTTTAATTCTGCCTCCTTGTGGTTATTTCACTACGATAGACTCACAATTTTCCATGGGATGCCTCCCTTCATCAGTAAGTATTTGCACAAAGGGCAGTATAAAGATTACACGAGGAGCTCCAAGCGTGGCTTTTTGCTTGGCTTTGCAGTCTAAATAATACTCTTTAAACGCAGCTTTGAAAAAAACATACCAGGCATACATATTTGTATGATAACATTTATACTAATGATGAGAGATTTTACTGTGGTTATACCTGCAGTGTCTTCTGCAAGCAAGTATACGCTTATTTTGTCCAGCCTGCAGACTGCTACGAAGCCGTAACAGCGTAATGCTGCAGCCCACGCACTCTCCGTTAGCAGGGCCCATTAGTTCAGGTTAAGTGCTGCACTAGCTATGGCCACACAGCTTTTGGCCAACGCAGAGCATAGATGGATCTTTCGCTTGTGAAAGAGCACATACCCATACCTCATGCTGAAGAATTTTTAAGCCTGAGCTTGAGAAAGCATTCTATTCAGGGCAATACTGGAATAGACTGACACTTAAGTCCTTCTGAAACCAGAGGGGTAATCTGTGTTTAAACTTAGTCCTATGCTTTAATCTGCTTTTTTGCTATTTTGCTATCCTGAATAGAGATAAACATAAACATGTGCTTTCCTGAGTGGAGCTCTAAAAACATTAACATGCAGCAGTTCAAACAATGATTTATTGGTGTCAAGTCTAGCCCTTATCGAAGAACAGTAACACAAAGAACAAGCATTACATTTGGGACATGAAAAGCTATTTCACTTTGTAACTATATTGCATTGCATTAGAAAGTAAATCCTACACATGTAAGAGAGGAAAAAAGCCTTGTATGATTACACTAATTTTATTGAAAATGATCCAAATTAGGGAGTTTCAAATTTTAGATACTTAACTTGAATTCACAACTGGTTGATTCTTTTGAACTGAACTCTGAAATAATTGAGTAAATGCCTTTTTAAAGGTTTAGAGAAACATCAGTCTTAATCTTTTGCAGCAGGGGTCACTATAAACAAATCTAAAAAAACCTGCCAGCATAGAATACATATGCCAGGACAGACAGTAAAATTACTGATTATAGAAAGGAACGGTGTCACTGTAGGCGAGCATGAGAAAAAACCCGAACATTTTTATATAGGCAATTTCTTTAAAATCAGTTGTACAGGCTTAGCCCATCCTTACAAGAACGGTGACCTAATTTCAAACTATTAATAGAAGAGAAATAAAGTTGACTCCATGATATGTACTTAGACATAGGAATTTTAATGCAGTGCATCAAAGGAGTCAGATGACACAGGCAGTATTTTTATATTCTGCACAAAGTTTCACTGTAAGTATTACAAAATATAATCAGACCAAATATTTAAATATGATTTTAAAGCTATTTATAGTCACAATCTTTTGTCCTTAGTTATACAGTGCACCGAGTTCCTATATTTAAAGGTTGTTTTCATATTGGCATAAGAGCAGCATCTGACCTGAAATACAAAAAATCAGAAGCTTACCTATTATAAATGACGATGTTTCAGCTGAAAAACTGTCTGAGGTTCTAACATGATTTCATATGTACAACATCATTAGCTGGTTAAACTACAACAGCTCAGTCTTAGCAATGGATATTTCCCCAGTATTAGACTAAACTACCCTTTGCTCAGCTCTTACTAGTACAAAATTCCTAGTGAATCAGCTCCGAGCCTGCAAACACTTACACACTCGATTACCTTTAAATATGTGAACAGTCCTGCTGAGGTCTGTGAGTCAGATCCTCAACTTGTGTAAATCACAGGCCCTATTTAAATCAACAGAGCTGTAACAGTTTATATCAGCTGAAGATTTGGCACCAGAGATACAACCCCATGCATAAAGACAAGTATGTGCACAAGTCTCTCTCTGGGGCCCTGAAAGCTATAGAGGTCAGGTAAACTTCACAGAGAGACTGCATTGAACATTATTGTGTTTAAAGTTATTCCAGACCGTTAAACACACATTTATTATAAAGTCAAGATGAAAAATTATGAATTATTTAAGTTTATTACACCTTAGTTACATTTAAGATGTTGCCGTTCCAAGGCTGGAGGACAGCTGGCTGGTAGTTATGACCACAAGTTACAAATATTTATGATACAAAGCAGAAGACCTTTTAGGGTAATGGAAGCTCGAAAGGCGGCTTTCATGTCACAGCCTACTTGCTCCACTCTTCTAGCGATGGCTCCAGAAACCAGCACCCATTAAACTTTACATATGAGATGAACTTCACAGGATCCTTGCTGAACGTTAACTTAGTAGATATAGATGAAAAACGAATAGATGCAGAGATTGCAGGGAAGCATAACTTTACATGATCCTTTAAGATGGGCAACTGACACTTGGACATCTTTTTCCAGCACTAGAGTCCCTATGTTTACAGTTATAAAGTAAAATAATGCAAGTTCTAGTCCGCATGGGTAAGGGAACACGGACATCCTATGTATATTTGGATCTACATGCTCTTATCCACTCAGTGGGCTGAGAGAAAGGGCCTGCATTTATTTCTATGTGTCTGCAGTCACCTCTGATACAGTATCTCAGCTTCACAGGGTGATTTCTGCTTCCCAACACCCCTGTGAAAAATAACTAACCCCACTTTAGAGTGGGTTTTTTTTTTTGGCTAGCAGAAGCAGCTGCAACGTTTCTAACACCTTTCAAACTCCTATCAACCAAGAACGGAACCTAGACATTTTGCACCTCCACTCTTTGTCCTTAGTTGAAGTGAAAGGCGGCAGCTGATCCTTTCGCCTTGCAGCAGAGGCAGGGACGCTGGCCCCACAGCCCTCGCACCCCCACCCCCCGCAACACGCGGGGGACAGCCGGTAACCACCAACACGAGGGGAAGGGGAGAGCCGATAACCGCCACCAAACGCCGCCATCGCGTTGAACCTCAGGCACCTCGAGGCCGCGTTAGGCCCTGGTGTGCGGTGCTGCCGCCTACGGACCGCGCCGGGGGAGCCTGCAACCGGCACCCGCCTGACGAGGCTGGCAGGGGGCAGACCTGGCTTGACCGGACCCCCTCTCTCAGGCCTGCTGAGGCTCGGGGACAGACAGTCACGCCTCC